>NC_066863.1:5830000-5832500 GCF_025177605.1 Cucumis melo | reverse complement strand
ATTCCCGCTATCCGCCCAGGATGAGGATAATGGGTTAATGTTTTTCATTTAATAGGAGAAATTTTTCAGTATAGTCGACCGTGATAGTATAGTGGTTCTATCCTCCCCCCTTCTTTTCCTCCCATCTGGAAAGAAAAAAAGCGAATATTATATAGTAATTAATTAATAGTTACCAAGATCAAACCTCAATTTTTTTAGACAAAAAAATTTTGCGGAGACAGGATTTGAACCCGTGACTTCAAGGTTATGAGCCTTGCGAGCTACCAAGCTGCTCTACCCCGCGATAAAGAGAAGAACTGTGAACTAATAGACAAACAGAGATTGAATGCACCCCTATACCATATCTGTACAAATAGAATAGTCCATTTATACAGAATGGTAAAGGGGTCCCTCTATGATCATAGAAATTAATAGAAAGAGATATTTGAATCCTTACCAACTTGATACAGAAGTCGGATCCTAGATGTAGAAATCAAAGAAGGAAGATCTTCTTCTCCATCGAAAGAAATGAGATTTTCGCGGATACAACACATACAAAATTAACCAAATTTGCCTGATGTAGAGGCAATCAAGAAAGCCGCATAAGTCAATATATAACCTACAGAAAAGTGGGCTAATCCAACTAATCTTGCTTGCACAATGGAAAGAGCCACTGGTTTATCTCTCCATCGAAGAAAATTAGCCAAAGGTGTGCGTTCGTGAGCCCATGCTAAAGTTTCAATCAATTCTTGCCAATATCCGCGCCAGGAAATTCAGAACATAAAGCCAGTAGCCCAAACAAGATGTCCAAATAAGAACATCCATGCCCAGACTGATAAACTATTCATACCAAAAGGATTATATCCATTGATAAGTTGTGAAGAGTTTAACCATAGATAATCTCTTAACCATCCCATCAAATAAGTGGAAGATTCATTAAATTGTGAAACCTTACCCTGCCATAATGTGATGTGCTTCCAGTGCCAATAAAAAGTAACCCATCCAATGGTATTTAACATCCAGAAAACTGCCAAATAAAAGGCGTCCCAAGCCGAAATATCACAAGTACCACCTCGTCCTGGACCGTCGCAAGGAAAACTATAACCAAAATCCTTTTTATCCGGCATTAATTTGGAACCACGTGCATCTAAAGCACCTTTTACTAAGATCAATGTAGTTGTATGTAAACCTAAAGCAATAGCATGATGAACCAAGAAGTCTCCGGGCCCTATTGTTAAGAATAGTGAATTACTATTCTCATTAACAGCATTTAACCAACCTGGCAACCATATGCTTCGACCCGCATTGAACGCCGGGCCGCTTGTTGAAGATAAAAGTACATCGAAGCCATATGAAGTTTTACCATGAGCGGATTGAATCCATTGGGCAAATATGGGTTCGATTAAGATTTGTTTTTCCGGAGTACCAAAAGCAAGCATGACATCATTATGAACATAAAGCCCCAAAGTATGGAACCCCAGAAAAAGGCTGGCCCAACTTAAATGGGATATGATAGCTTCTTTATGGTCTAACATTCTTGCCAATACATTATCCTCATTCTGTTCTGGATTGTAATCTCTAATCAAAAATATAGCTCCATGAGCAAAAGCTCCTGTCATAATGAATCCTGCTATGTATTGGTGATGGGTATATAACGCAGCTTGAGTAGTAAAGTCTTGTGCTATGAACGCATAAGCAGGTAAAGCGTACATGTGTTGAGCTACCAAGGAAGTAATAACCCCTAAAGAGGCTAAAGCAAGACCTAATTGAAAATGAAGCGAATTATTGATTGTGTCATAAAGACCTTTATGTCCACGCCCCAATCGTCCCCCCGGCGGAATATGTGCTTCTAAAAGATCTTTTATACTGTGTCCAATCCCGAAGTTAGTTCTATACATATGACCAGCAACAAGAAAAAGAAATGCAATAGCTAAATGATGATGAGCCATATCACCATAAACTTTGCGTTTGCGGATGGAATCCACTGAGAAGGGTTAGAATGGCAGTTCCTGCTCCTTCGGAAGTACCAAATAAATGATGATTTTCATCGGTCCGAAGGACTTGTTAATGGAACTCAATCTCTGGATTCCACTGACCTGTAAAAGTGGTCCTAATCCTTGGGGATGTGGCAATACATCTAAGAAATTCTTCCATCGTACAGATTCTCCCCTAGATGCAGGAATGGCGACATGGACTAAATGTCCTGTCCAAGCCAAGGAACTTACTCCGAATAGTCCTGACAAATGATGATTGAGACGAGATTCGGCATTTTGAAACCAGGAAAGGCTCGGTTTCCATTTCGGTTGTAGATGTAACCAACCCGCTATTAAAGATATCGCAGAAAGAAATAATAGAAAAAGAGCTCCAGTATAAAGATCCCCATTAGTGCGTAAACCGATTGTATACCACCACTGATAAACACCAGAATAAGCGATATTCACTGGGCCAAGAGCACCACCTCGAGTAAAAGCTTCGACGGCCGGTTGACCAAAATGAGGATCCCAAATTGCATGAGCAATAG
>NC_066863.1:4842500-4847500 GCF_025177605.1 Cucumis melo | reverse complement strand
CGTGGATAGGTCGGACTCATGAATTCCAAAACTTCTGTAGCGGAGTAGTCTTGTCTTCTTTTTCTTCTTCTGCTTCCTTAGACCTTCTGCTTCTGTTGTTGGACCTCTTGATTCCAGCGCTTAGTAAGCTAGGCCAAGGTCCCTTGTATAGGTTGGAGCTTGAAAGCGGACCTGATTATTAGAGAGAAAGGGCTTTTGAACTTGCAGCTAAATTAAGTCTTTGAGACCCCATAACATAAGAAAGTCGTGGAGTGCATAAGCCCCCTTAGAGATAGGAGCTACTTTCTTGTGGTATTCGAATGAGCAAGTAGGGGGCGGCAACTAAAGAGGTAGCGAGACTGACTGCAATTGCAGGATTAGGTTGACTTTCGTTCATTTTGGTTATGGGGAAAGTGCAAGTCCTTTCGTTTAGTACGAGATCGCTGAACACCTCCCGGTGCTTACACCTCTCGCCTATCGAAGTGATGTTCAAAAACCTCATCCGAGAACCTGTATAGAGAAGGATTTTCCGCGGCGCAGCGGTAAACCCGATATTTTCTTGGTTTAATTTCTTTAAATGTGGAAAAAAAAAAGAAAAAGAAAATGGAAATTAAGTGTAAATATAAATATATATATTTATATATTAAATAGTTTTATTAAAATAATTAAAGAAAAGAAAGAAAAGGACAAAAAGAAGAAAAGGAGAAGAAAATTTCATTTTCTCTTTTCTTCTTCTTCTTCTCTTCCCTTCACCGCCAAGAGTTTGAAGACATCCAAGTTCCCTTTATTTTTTCTTTCTTTTTCCTTCTTCAATTTGCAGAGAACTTCTAAGAGAGAGTTTGGAAGAAGAAGAGAAATTTTACTAGAATTTTTAGGTTGAAGAAGAGGAGGAGAACTCAAGCAAAGTGTATCAATGGCTGAATTTTAGTTCATTCTGCACATCACTGGTTTTTAATTCGGTTTGAACACTTCAAAAGAAATTAAGAGGTGAGATTTACATTTACTGAAAGTTAACTCATTTTTAAACAAACTTTATGAAGAACGTTGGAGCAAATTCGGATATTCATTTGGTGCTTTTTGATGAAGAAAACAGGGCAGTTGGTTTTCACTCGAAATCAGGAGGTCTCTGGTTTTTCTTGTATTTCAGAGTGTATCGGTGAAGTTAGAATCTCTATTTGGTATGGTTGGAAAGCTTATTCAATTTACTACAACTTTCATGAAGAAATTGTAAACCAAAAACGACTACAAATTGGTTAAATTGTAGGAACAAGTTAAAGAGGTTGTGTGCGCGCGATTCTGGAAGTGGTTCTGTTTTGAGGGTTATATGTGTTTATGCACGGGGAATCAGATTTATATGTCTTCAGGTAAGTTTTAGAGGAGCTCAAAATGAAGAGTTGGATATAAAGAACACTCATTTTGGTTAAGTATTGAGAAAGTTATAGTCCTTTGAAGTTTATGTTAGAAATCTGGAAATTTTAGAGAATTGTTGAAATAGGATTTTATTTCTTAAGCTTTGTTTTCGTGAGCGTCATCTTTGGTGCGACATGTTATGTATATCTTTAGGAAACCAGAATGTTTAGGGTTTTAATACTCGGTTGGGTTGTTGGCAGGCCGAGAAGAATTAAACCGAGCTTATAGACCAAGGATGTAGCCCAAGACTGTGAGTGACAAAACCAACTTTGAAATATTTTCCATAACTGTTATTATGATAGAATGCGATAAATGTTTATTTACGAAGCCATGAAAGGTATTTGAATTTCATGACTATTTTCAAGTATACATTTGGAGACTAGATTTCTTAAAGAAATTTATGCTAGCACGTAGATATTAAATGTTTGGAAAGTATTTAAACCACAATATTTTAAGCAAAGCATGAATTAGTATAAAGTTTTATTTTAAGAACTACAATTTTCCACGAAAGAGCTGAGTAAAGTTCGAGCTTTGTGTAAAATTTATAAGCAGGCATGTTTTAATATTTTATGATGATTTATGAAATTTTCATTAACTACATGACTGAGATCTTGAGCCTGAGGCTAGAGATTACCGTGTGCACACTGGTTAGATTTCGTTGTTGACGTTGAGTGTACTCCGTAACAACGATGCTGTCGTGA
Organism: Cucumis melo; assembly: GCF_025177605.1. Lineage (NCBI taxonomy): Eukaryota > Viridiplantae > Streptophyta > Magnoliopsida > Cucurbitales > Cucurbitaceae > Cucumis > Cucumis melo. The sequence goes on along the minus strand of NC_066863.1, from coordinate 4,845,410 downwards.
GTGCTGGGCGGGCCCCACTACGACAAAGACGATGGGAGTGCTGGGCGGGCCCCACTACATCGTAGTGCTTGTAAACGTTGTTGTACTAGGTGTACCCTACACAACGTAGATTCGTCATGTTAGTTAAAATGCTTCGATATACTTGATATACCTTGCTAGATTTCAATGATGAACATGCTGAGTAGTTAAGGAAGCTATTCTTACTATTACACATTTACATTTACGACTTGTATAAACAGATTTATATGTGTAAAGTTTTCACGTGCTCTTATCTTTAAATTCATAGTTTTAAACTGAGTCACTCACTGAGCTTCATAGCTCACCCTTTCCAAAATGTTTTACCCATTTTCCAAGTAGAGATCGACTTCCCGGTGCCTGATAGACTGCCTTAGTCTGCGGAAGCTTCATTATCGATTGCCAGTATGTGTTTTGAGTTGGGCATAAAGTCTGTTGTGTTGTGATGTATTCACACCCTTGTATGTTATAGATACTCCACAGTTTGTATAAGCTTTAGGAGTTGTAGTTGTGTAAATTTTATTGGTTATATTTTGATTAAGGTGTCTTTAGGTTTACTCGTGAAATCGGTAAATTTTGAGGTACACTTCATGTACGTGTTTGACTAGCTGTGTTTGACTAGCCTAGGATCCGCTGTGTTTTGTGGCATGTACAATAGTTTATATACTAGATTGGCAAGTTCATCACATGAAAGTTTTAAGCAAAGTCAACAGATACAGGTACAGAAAAGCGTTGTTCGTCGGCTTCACGCCATCTTTCGGTCTAAGGTAGCATGTAGTCCGGGAGGGGGTGTGACAACTTGGTATCAGAGCAGTTTGCTCCATGGGAATTAAGGTAGAGCGGTTAGCTCTAAGAAGAAACTGGAAAGTAAATAATTGAAAGTCAAGTTAGCTTAAAGGGAACTAGTGGAGTATGGTCTAGGTAAGGGTAGAAGTGAGTCCAATTATTATTAATACGTGAGTAGACATTTAGTATCATGCATTTGAGTTAAGTATTTATAGTATGTCTAATGTGTTGACATATTATAGGAGTCATGCCACCACGTACTGGTAGACGACGTCGGCAGAATCAGGACGGGATGTAAGGTCCTACCCAAGGTCCATCTGTAGGGGAATCTAGTACCCTAGGAGTTCGAGGTGGTGCAGGAAACGAGCAGTTTGCGAGAACAACACAGGAAATAGGAAGGCCAGATAGAGCAGAGCCTAGTGATCCAGAAAAGGCATACGGAATTGAACGGCTGAAGAAGTTAGGGGCTACAGTGTTTGAAGGTTCCACAGATCCAGCTGATGCAGAGAACTGGTTGAATATGCTTGAAAAGTTTTTTGATGTGATGAATTGTCCTGAGGAGCGAAATGTTAGATTGGCCACATTTTTGTTGCAAAAAGAGGCTGAAGGATGGTGGAAATCTATATTAGCAAGACGCAGTGATGCACGTGCTTTAGACTGGCAGACTTTTAGAGGCATATTCGAAGATAAGTATTATCCCAGCACATACTGCGAAGCCAAGAGGGATGAATTTCTGGGGTTGAAACAAGGATCACTTTCAGTGGCTGAGTATGAGAGGAAGTATACCGAGCTTTCACGGTATGGTGACGTTATTATAGCTTCTGAGAGTGACAGGTGCCGAAGGTTTGAAAGAGGGTTGCGTTTTGAAATACGTACCCCAGTTACAGCCATTGCTAAGTGGACGAATTTCTCTCAGTTAGTGGAGACTGCCCTTCGTGTGGAGCAGAGTATAACAGAAGAGAAATCGGCAGTGGAGCTTAGTCGTGGGACTTCAACAGCTAGTGGATTTAGAGGCCGTGAGCAGTGGAGGTTCACGCCTGGGATAAATATTTCAAGCCGTCAAGATTTTAAGAATCGCTTTGGAGGCCAAGCATCGAGGAACGTGAGTTATGGTAGTGTTTTTTAGAGACAGAGCCAGAGAATACCTAGTCAACCCATTAAATCAACAGTAAGATCACAACCAGGTCAGGAGTCCATTGCTAGTACCGTCAGGCGAATACCATGCACGAGTTGTGGCAGGAAATATCGGGGTCAGTGTTTGGTAGGTGCCGGTGTATGTTACATTTGCGGACAGCCAGGACATTTCAAGAAAGATTGTCCGCAGTTGAACATGACAGTTCAGAGAGATCAGGGAGTTGGGTCCCAGACAGTTGAGCAATCGAGAGTTTCAGTGGTTCCAACAGAGGGCACCAGTGGTGCAAGGCAAAAGGGAGTTGTTGGAAGACCGAGGCAACAGGGAAAAGTCTATGCTATGACTCAACAAGAAGCAGAGGACGCACCAGACGTTATTACTGGTACGATTCTTATTTGTAATGTACCTGCAGATGTTTTATTTGATCTAGGTGCTACGCATTCCTTTGTTTCTAGTATATTTCTGACTAAGTTGAATAGGATGCTAGAGCCTTTATCTGAGGGGTTAGCTATATACACTCCAGTTGGTGACGTTTTACTTGTTAATGAGGTGTTACGTAATTGTGAAGTTTTAGTAGAAGGTATCAATTTGCTAGTGGACTTGCTACCACTAGAGTTGCAGAGGTTAGATGTAATTTTGGGAATGGATTTCTTATTTGTTCATTATGCATCTATGGATTGCCATAGGAAGGAAGTGGTTTTCAGAAAACCAGGCTTTGCTGAAGTGGTTTTTAGAGGTATGAGGAAGGCCGTTTCTAGAAGTTTAATCTCAGTTTTGAAAGCTGACAAATTACTGAGGAAGGGTTGCACAGCGTTTCTTGCACACATCGTAGTAGTGCAGAGAGAAAAACTAAAGCCAGAAGATGTTCCTGTGGTGAAAGAGTTTCTTGATGTATTTCCAGATGATTTGTCAGGTTTGCCACCTGATAGAGAGATTGAGTTCACCATTGAATTATTACCAGGAACAGCACCTATTTC
>NC_066863.1:4705000-4837500 GCF_025177605.1 Cucumis melo | reverse complement strand
CCTCTGAAAGCGTCCTTCCTTCTCAATGTTGGGCATCCATCCAATGCATTTTTTTCTATATAGTAAGGTAGACTGAAAAAAACACCAAGAAATTCTTGAAAGACTTCGAGAAAATTCACTTGATGAGAAAAGAAAGCACGTAGCCGGAGAAGGCACGAAGCGGAGCGACTCAAATCAAACTAGTGGGGACTTGTCTTCTTCTTATGGGCTTTGCCTGTATATGTGTTGTTAATAAAAGGAAGTAGAAGGAGCCCGCTAAACCCAGAGAATGAAAGAAGAACCTATCAAATTCTTTGTCGTAGGTACCACTTCCATATTACTAGATTCGGAAGACGATTCCATATCGTCTGATCGTCTTCTTGGCTAGAAGCTTTACCAGTTGGCTTTCAGAGTCCTTCGGTCTTCTTGGCTATAAGCTTTACCAGGAGGCTCCGTCTGAGGCTTTTAGTGGACAACCGGAGGCAAGGGGCGAAGCCAAGCGACTGAAGAGGAGCGCAAATAGACGGAGGACCGAACCACTAAAAAACAGAAAGCCATGTGGAAATTCTTTGAGTTATGTGAAGAAATTTCTTCTTTATTTATGTAATTAGTTTCTTAATATTAATAATGAGATCAACTTCTTCTTAGCGTAATTCGATAAGACGAATCGGAATGAGGAGATGTTCTGAAATCAGAGGGCAAATGAAAAGAAAGAGGCACACTAAAAAATGAGAAGTTGAATCAGAGTACGTACGATCACTTGAATCAGACTTTATCCAGAAGTAGTTCCATGAGAAGCTAGGGACCCCACTGGTGGCACTGAAATCGTCTCCTCGATCAAGAGGTTATTAGTCTCAAAGGAAGAGGAAGTAATAACTCGACGTTCAAGGGCACATACTGAGTTTACGAAGAAGAGGAGAAAGGGTCGATCTTGTGCAAGGTTGTAGAAAAAGAGAGAAAGAGACCAGTGGCAGCTTTTCTTGCTGTGGAAGTTGCTATTTTTGCTCTTTCTTCAGTGGTTGAAGGAGAGGTTCTAGCTTTTCTTGTTCCGGTTGAATAAGTGGCAGTGGACATTGGCAGTTGAGGCTACTATCTCTCTTACCCAAGCAAGGCAAATATCAAGGCTTAAAACGAGAAATCCTGGGATTGTAATGTCCTAGTTGGTTAGTCTCTAATACTGTGATTTGACTGTTTCATGATTCCACGTTCTTTACGGAAGAAAGGTCAGACTCCAAAGTCAGATAATCGGCCGTAGCCCATCCAATAAGGAAGAACAGACTCAAAAGTCAGATAAGACTTAAGGCGCGAAGCGACAACCTACTAAACCTACGGCAGAATTGGAGGAAAGGGGCGAAGAGAAGATACCGTAGGTCAGACTATTACAAAGAAGAAGAAGACGATAAGACGATAAGACGATCAGACGATATGGAATCGTCTTTCGAATCGTCTTATAAATCTCATATTACATTGAACCTTGCCATAGGTTGTTCTAACTTTTAGTATTAGTAGGTAAGACGATAAGACGATAAGACCACCGGAGGCAAGGAATCCTTGAGTCCTCCGATCTTCAGACTCCTAATAGAGGGAGAATCGTCTTCCGAATCTAGTAATAAAACGTCCTTTCATTCTCAATTTCACTCATTCATGAGAAAAGCATGAAATCTTTGATGAAGAATTTCTCAATCCTCAGTGGTTGGAAATTGGTTGATGAATCGGTCTTTTGAAGTGATTGGAAACTCTTTGACTAGGGAGTGACTCACTTTTCGCCTATGCTAGCAGCAATAATAGAAGAAAAATCAGACAAGAAAGAAAGATTATCTTTATATAGACAGAGTTGAGAAAAGAACCAAAAGAGGTCATTTTCAGCCTTTTTTCTTTGGTTTCTGCCAAGTGAGAATCTACCCACCGATTCATCTTTCTTTGCTTAACACAGGTTGGTTTTTGGCAAGACGATCAGACGATCAGACGAGATTGAATGCTCCGAATCGTCTTCCGAATCGTCTTCCTTCCGGCTTTCCCTTCTTTTTCTTATGGGGAATCTTCCCCCTTATCTTTTTCCGGCTTTCTCGGAAAGATCCCTTGAACTGTGACTGGGTTGCGCCTTTAATTCAGAGTACTATATCTAAGAGTACTTTATCTAAGAGTTCTCGATTCGAGTAGATTGTAGATCGGATCGTATCGGCTTTGCTATTTCTTTTCCTTCTTTATCCGAGGAATCCTCCCCCTTGACTTTATCCGATAAATTCCCCTTGACTGACTTAAGGGTCGAAAGGTACTAGCTCGGTATCGTCATTCCCTTCTTTGAGATCGGAGATCGGTATCGACTTTGCCTTTGATTTTCCTTCTTTCTCTGGGAAATTGTCCTTGACTTAGGGGCCGAGAGGCCGAGAGTCATGCCCTTCTTTATCTTGTGGGGAATCCTCCCTCTCTTCTATTTATTATCAGGAAAATGGCCCTTTTCCTAGGGGCCGATAGGCCTCGACTCCTTCTTCTTCTTTATGCTGAGGGGAAACCTTCCCTTTACCTTTTTCTTCTAGGGAATTCCCCTTTACCTAAGGGCCTTTAGGCCTTCTTCCCTTCTTTTTCCTCTGGAGAAACCTTCCCCTTGAAGTAGTTCCCTTCTTTTTCCTTTGAGGAATCCTCCCTTTTCAATCAAGGAAGTTGTCGATAGGCCTCGACTCCTTCCCTTCTTTCTCCTTTCGGGGAATCCTCCCCCTTTCCTTGACTTTATCCGACTTTCTCTTTTGTCTTCCTTCCGGTCGGCGGCCTTTGCCTTAGTTCGTGGTAGATTCGAGGAGATCGTAGATCAGATCGGTATTCGCTTTGCCTTTTGTCTTCCCTCTTATCTTTATGCTGTGGGGAAACCTTCCCCTTTAAGTAGTTCCCTTCTGTATCATGTGGGGAATGCTCCCCTTTAACTAGTTCCCTTCTGTATCCTGTGTGGGGAATGTCCCCTTTAAATCAAGGAAGTTTCCGATAGGCACTGAAGGAAAGTCAAGGCCGATAGGCAGTGGGCTTTCCCTTTTTCCCTAGATCCGAAGGGCTGGGGGAATCTTCCCAAAGGCCGAGAGGCCTTGAGTGGGCTTTCCCTTCTTCGAGATCAGAGATCGGATAGGGACCTCCTTTAACTAAAGGCCAATAGGCCGAGAGAGACTGAACCCATTCCTTAGCCTTAACTAAAGGCCGATAGGCTAAGAGTCGGCTGTGACTTTTGTCTTCCCTAGATCCGAGGAGATCGTAGATCGAATCTGTATTGGCTTTCCCTTCTTTCTCCTGTGGGGAATCCTCCCATTTAAGGAAGTTTCCAAAGAAATAAAGGAAAGTCAAGCAAGGCCGATAGGCTGAGAGTAGTTTCCTTCTTCTTTATCCTCTAGGGAATCTGAAATCAAGGAGGTTGCCGATAGGCACCTTAAAGAAATCCTTGAAAGTCAAGAAAGGCCTTTAGGCCGAGAGTCTGCTTTCCCTTATCTTAGTTCGTGGTAGATCCGAGTAGATCGCAGATTGGATCGGTATCCGCTTTGCCTTCTTTCTCCTGTGGGGAATCTTCCCCTTTACCTTCCAATCAAGGAAGTTTTCGATAGGCACCGCTCTGTGGGGGATTCCTTCCCCTTTGCCGAGAGGCCTAGAGGTACTAGCTCGATATCGGCTTTGCCTTCAGAGAGATCAGAGATCAGATAGAGAATTTAAAGAAATAAAGGAATGGAAAGGCCTTTCGATCGAGAGTCGACTTTGCCTTCAGAGAGATTGAAGATCAGATCGGCTGTCTTCTCCGAAAGAGTTGTCTTTTCTTTGTCTTCTTTCCTTCCGACTTTCCCTGACTTTAGTTCATGGTACCTTTTCTTTAGGGTCCGAGAGGGCCCGGGAAACCTTCTCCTTTTAGGGTCCGAAAGGGACCTACTTTGCTTTGCCTTTTGTCTTCCTTCCTTCTCGTTCACTCACTTCTGAATACCTTCCACGCCGAGAACTTCTATCTCTTGCTTAGGACTTGGGTGCGGAGGGTAGGAGAATAAGACAAAGGGCTCGAGTGAGAATAATACATGACGAAGGAGTTCAGTTAGGTGAGGCAGGCTGTCCCGTGCCATCTGCCACAGTTCTTGTGAGAATATATCTCATGAGAAAAGATGAATTTCCCATACCGAACTAAGAAACTAACTCATTTTGGAAAAGTGGAAATCCAAAAGTGGAAGAGGGACTAGGTTTCCCATCCCGAACGTACTCACTCGTCCAAAGTCAGAGGTTCTCATCTGCAGCCGCCTCAGAAAGAATGATTTAAAGATCAGGTTCTAGGACAGGAATATGGGGAATAGACGGGAAAGCGAGAGAGAAAGTTGACTCCAACCCGAGGAGCCTCCTCAATTTCATCTCGCCTTGGTTTCCACACTCTTTCTGAGATTAATTCCACTTTCGTTAGAAAGGATAGAACTTGAAAATACAAGACAAAATAGATGATTGGACGGACTGATTTTTTTCCATCTAACTGATGCCCAAAAGCGAATGAATCTGAGATTGAGCCTAACGAACTGGGGTTCCCACGTAGCGGTTCCAACTTCCATCCACCTAACTTAGATAAAGAACCCGTGCTTGAAGAGAAAAGAAAGTCCCACCTCCACAACCATCAGAGTGGGTCGATCCTTAGGCCTGACGGTCACTTCGATCCTTTACCTAGTCGTGTGCTCTAGGTCCCTACTTTGGTGCCTCTGAAGCGGGACCTCTGACTTCACGGGCGGATGGCCCTTTAGTTTGTGTGGGTTTGCATGGCTTTCTTCCTTTCATGAATCAGGGGAATGCTCTGTTAGTTCGAGAAGAATCAATCCGTTGGTCAGGTTCTCACTCGGAAAAACTTGATTGATTTTTTTGATGAGTTTGAACCCATAGGTGGGACGCAAGAAATAACCTGAAAGCCCTTTCATCCCCTACCAATGAATTCAAGGGTGACTCCCCGCTCCGTGGGTTGAGTTCACGCCTATTATTCATATTCATGAGAAAGAGGATAGGAAAAGCAAGACATCAAATTCGTAGTGCTCCAGCCTTCCCGTTTAGATTCTATTATAAGGAGAAGGAAGGTTATCAGCCCCTGATTGAGATCTTTCGGCTGGGTGTGGGTAAGGGACAGGGTTCTTCCGTCTTAGAGTCGGCTTCAGTCTAGTGCGAACAAGGGCTTGAATTCATGGGCAGAGATCCCACGGAGCGGTGGCCTGAATTTCCTTGAAAATGAATCAGATGCCTAGTTTCAATCAATGAGTGAAAATTCTTTGCGCAATAGCGGAAAGAGCCTTTACTTAAACTCAGTTCTTGTTATGGTTTGAGCTCTTGGTCTGGGATGATCTGAGAAAAAAGGCGCCTGGCTTTCAACTTTCAGAAATCGCCCTGTGACAACCAGTCAAAAGAGTCGTTTTTTTCTTGAGATTTGCGTGAGGTAGATCGATCTCGCTTCGTACGGTTATTTATGAGATTAGTTCATTAACGACTTTTCAAGAACAAGTTTGATTTCTTATAGAAAGGAATAGTCCTTCCGACTCCTCCTACTTCTGCAACTCCAAGATCTGAGGCTTCGACTTCTTAGTTCTAGCTTCTCAAATTCTTTGACCCTCTACAACCGGCTGAAACTCGCTTGAAGGTACCTCGCCTCAACTCCTATGGAGCCTCGACCGATATGGATGATTTCTATTCCACTGAAAGATCTCCTTCTGCCTCTTTCAGTGAGTCATGAAACTTATCATTCCTCTTTCTCTCTCGCTGCTGATTCTATTCCCGAGAAGGAGAGAGTAAATACTGAATGTCATGCTCACAAAAGAATGCTACAGATAATGAAAAGGAAGTTTCTATTGTATTCTACCGGAACCTGGGATAGAGCTGCTTAGCATCTAAGAGTGGGAAGGATAGACTGAGACTAAGAACCTCCTGACTCAAGACTAAGAGAAACTGAGACTGATTCTAGAGACCCCACTACCCCACTACCCCACGGAGCGGTCGAGCGGCTGGTCGAGCGGCTTCCTTTCTAACTGATCGAGCTGAGATGCCTGTTATCGGGGCAATGAAAAGAAGACAGAGTTATGGCACTCGGTCATATGATCCTACTCTCCCAACAAAGCTTGAACGGAGGAAACCTAGCTGGGTCTCTTCCAATTTCAGTGAAAGAGCAAGGTAGGATGGATAATGACTCTCCCTCGTCAGTCCAGTAAGTATTTTCCCTAAAATCCTATGAATTCAATCTCTTTCTTCCTATTCCGAAACTGGGATTGATTCCTATCGCTACTTCTGGAACAAGATAGCTCCTAACCTCTCCAACTTTAAATGAATAGTGATTCTCTTGAAAAGCAATGTTGGCGTAAAAGAAAAGTTGTTCATAAGTTCAGATTCTATTACTTAATTGAATGTTAAATTAGGTTGAATGAAATTCATTCTATAGACGAGAACTCAAAAAGCACTCAATCAAATAAGATAATTAACAAAGAACTATGAATATAGGTAGTTTCTTCTTTCTATCTTTCTTCCTCTTTTCAAGAAGTTAAGAAAAACCTGCGCCGAAAGTGCTTAGCCATGATAGGACTGCGGTTCAGCTCAGCCGGTAAACGTATGAAAGAGTATCCACCTCTTGAGAAAAAGAAGGGAAGACAGAAAGCTCAAGCTATGACGGTAGTTGTGGAAAGTTTGTCTTTCTTTTTATTACCATCTTCTTCTTTTCGAAGACCAGCGCTTAAAGTGCTTAGCCTAGATGGGCCCTGAAAGATATATGAGTGCTTGCGCAGCCGGTAAACGTATGGTTAGTAGAAAGCAATGGATGGTTTTCAAGAAAATCGAAAGACTTAAGATTTTCTATCGTAACAGTAGCCTCACGGATAATTACTTTGATTCATTTCATCATTATCAATCTCACTTTCAGAAAGAGTCAGAACCATCAGTCAAGCCCCATCTCCTAACGTAACCCCCGATCCCAACCTTCTTTGAGTGAATCAGGCGGGTGTCGTGAGTGCCGAGTGGTCGAGGTGACTTGGCTTCCACCGGTACGTGGTAGTTTCATTGCTGAAATTCAAGGCTTATCTTTGATTTTCTTTGATTGAATTCATGCATGATTCCACGTTCCAAGATTCCTTCCTCATCAATCATGGGATGAGTGGAATCGGGTCAAATAACCATATTTACGAGACTGGGATCAAAGTATTTAAAAAGAGAAAAAAGCCACTTTCTTTATGTTTTCAAGGGATGAGACGGATCCAACCACTAAAGCAAGGAAAAGACCTCGACGGAATCCACAGATTCAAGGGAGAGAGAGACGGACTTCTGTTGGAAGAAGAACTTCCCTGCCATCCGATCTGGAGTTAGAGCAAACCTAAAGACCGAATCATGCCGGATGTAAGGTTTTTCCATGAAATTGTGGAAAACAATCACCGGTACGATGAAGACTGAGAAATAACTTCCGGAGATAACAAGGGGTTCGCTCAAAACGAGCGCCAATCCTGAGTTCTAGAACCGAGACTAATAATTCAGTGTGTGGAAGACTGATTCAACTTCCAATAAAAGATCTCATGAGAAAGAGAATGAAAGAAGTCCCACCGAGTATTTACTATTAGATTTAGATAGAAAGATCTCAACCTTGACTCTTTAGTGCTCATTCTAAATTTTTCATGCTTTGAACTATGTCTGGATGCTAGACTTTCTCTTCTGGGTCGGTAACGGAACTAGTAGCACCCGAGTCCCTCATTTCATTCTTTCTCTTTCTTGTAGAGTGGGAATTTCATGTCTTAGATACCGGGATCATGGGTCTGATGATTTTTCTCCTTGGAATGAGTCAGAATCAAAAACCCTTTTTGTAAGCGAGATCTAAACAGATGGTTATAGAAGGTATTTCATTATTTCACGAGTCACGGAAAGAGCTAGCCAATCTATGACGAGTAAATTCACTCAATTTGCACTCAAAGAAATCCCAATGATCCGAACATCATGGGGAATAGGAGCACAGCTCGAGCCGAAGAGGCTCTCTTGAAGCAAGGGCCTAATTCACAGGTCTTTCTGACCAAGCGCAGAATCTCCTCACTGGTCGACATAAAGGGAGAGGCTAGAAGAACCCCACCAGAAACATCCGTCCCTGTGGATGAGTCCTCCGGACGAACTCCATTCTCACTTGTGGATACCTCGAAGCCTGAGCCTTTGAATTTTCAGGAGTGCAAATCTTCATCCTTACTTCATTCAGTTGTGGGACTTGTTTATATCCATATGAACTTCTTATTTATGCTATTACCAGGAGTTCCAGTTCTTTCTTTTCTTATGCGATCAGCTCTTGAATGAGATCTCTTGAGTAAGGTTTCTGAACCTAGGTCAACGAAATTGAATCCAGCCTTCTACGCCGGCTGGCTTTCCTTCTTTCTTCTTTTCCTTCTCATTTGCTTGATTCGCAGATGATGTAATTCTGAGAATGAGTAGGATGAAATAGACTAAGCCATACAATCAGACTTTGACTTGGACACCAACAAAAGGATCGTACAAAGGCCCACAGATGCATCGGCGTCCACTTAGCGGGTTAGTGGAATTTCATGAGTCCTCCCTCTTTTAGAGTCGTTTTAGTGGAAAATCCCAATGAGAAGTGGTCTAGATGACTTGCACCTTTGTTCATTGACAAATAAATCAAGGGTCCGGACTAGCTTAATTAGGAGTCTGAAGTCTCATTGATAAGGACATATTCATCGGTGGATCAAATGGAAAGCCTATCTGTAGGACAGGTCAGGCAGGGGAATCACAATCCGTCACAGTTGCAAAATGGGGCTGGGCTAAACCTAAATCAAGACATTTCAGGGCAAGCCAGCTCGTTGAGGGAGAGGGAATGAGATCTCTTTCCTTAATAGCTCAGCTCCCCCCATTTCAGGGCAAGCCAGCTCGTTGAGGGAGAGGGAATGAGATCTCTTTCCTTAATAGCGGTAGGAAGTCTGATCAATATTCTTTGAACCTTCTTAAGTGGAAGTTCTGCTCCTCGCTCAATATTCTTTGAACCTCGTCCCAGGAGGAGTCGCAGAAATACTTCACTCCCACGTAGCGGTATTACTTCAGGGCAGGTTGAGGCCCACATAGCTAATATGGATTTCAGAGTCAAGAGGCGCAAAGAATATTCCGTTAGAAAGATTATCCAAAACAAATGTATCCGCTTTCAGTTGCTTTTCTTCCCGTTGTAGTAGTTAAATCCTTTATAAGATCAGCTCCTTCATTCATGAGAAAAGGTAATTCACTCCTCGCCTTATCTATAGTTCCAGTCTCTCATCAAAGAAAGAAAGAATGAGGGACTAACTCCGCGCCCAAGCACCGCGTAGTGGTCCAACTAAGTCTACTCTGACCCAAGGGACGGGGAAAGAGAAAAGGCTTGATCCTCGTGCACCAGGCACCGATGCCTCTTCCCTACGGTCTTGACTAACTCCTCCCTCTCTTTATTACGAGATATTTCCATTCTTCTTTCGTTAATGGACCAGCCCTTAGTTCATGCCTAACCTCTCTTGATCGGCTTCTAATTTGCGAGGAGAGTGATTGAATTAGCGAACTGGAAAGATTCGTAGAAGGCGCTTTCTTCTGGGTGATTCAGAGGGGTTTGAATTTTGAACGTCTTTGGAAGTAAATAAATGAAGAACTTTGATGAGGCGTGACAGAGATCTGCCCTACCACCTAGGGCAAGGAATCCATCCTTGAGTCAGGAGGCGAAATCTAATATGAGTTGATCGACTATGAAATTAATATCGGAGAAGAGTCTTCCCCTAAAGACTGCCCCATTTATCTTGGTAAAATGTAATATGAGTTGACTTGAACTCATTAACGAGAATCAAAGAAGAAAGAAAGGTTGAAGCGCGTAGTGGATCACTGACAGAATCTTCTCATGAACCTAAAAAAGAATGAAAACCAAAGAAAAGAATGATCGAAAACCATATTAATTCATTAGGCAAGGAGAAAAGAAGGAAGAATCTTTGATGAACAAATAGCATAAGTAAAGAACTCCTCATATCGGTAGTTCTAGCTTTTTCAATCTTTCAGTGGATAGTCGGACTAAAAAATCTAGGAATGAATGACCTTCTTCATTGACCATTCTTTTCATTCATTCTCACATTCAGTTTTCAGGATAGGTGGTTATCAACTTGACCGAGTGCTCGAGGGATAGAATAAGACCGAGATCGGATCCTTCTGCTTTCCCGCTCGACAACAAAGGGAAGGGAATCGGAAGCATGCCAAACTCCATTATTCTATGAGAAAGAAAGAACTATTCCGCAGGGAGACAAGAAGTCGACCGCCTACTAATTAGGAAGAAGTGTCCCAGAGGTGTAGTACTCAGTCTCTCTTTCTCAATCTTTAGTCTCAGTTTCCGAAGCATAACTGAAATCGGTAGAAAGAACCCTCCCGCGAGAAGTTGGTATGCAGGGCGGTCTCCGTCAGAGTAGGTTCAAAGGCAATATATAAAGGCAAAAGATCGTACCCCCTTAGCGCTGGGGCCAAGTCGGGGAGTTCTCATTATTTCGACCGAACTAGCCCTTGAATCTTATTAGATCAATCATGGGAATACACAAATAAGGAGGTCACACGAGAGGTATGGTAAGGGTCGGGGGGTGGTGGTCCCTGAAAACAGCTACTCTTTCTCAAGCGTTGACGATAGCTATATCCATACCGCGGCTGCAAGGAAAGCAATCAATGAACAAGGGTCAAAAGGTAAGACTTCTTTGTGGAGGGAAATCCTACGGCTTTAAGCAATTAGTTGGGCCCTCTGGGATCCTCTTCAATGTCTGGACAGGCAGAAGATCTGAAAGATGATGAAAATCTTCTTTAACGTACCCAATGTCTGGACAAGAAGAAGAAGGTACTCGAACTAGCTCTAGAGAGAAGGTGGAAGAGCAGAGTGTGAACTCCTCTTTCCCCTTGACCGGTGCACGCTCATCTTCGCCAATAGTTAAAGCAGGTAAGTAAGGAAGAGTAGGAAGCTCTTTCCACCTCTTATTTAGCAGCTAACTCTAAAAAGTAAGGGTACTTTGAAAATTCTTTGAACCTTCTTTTAGTGCACCGAGAGGGTCAAAGAATATTGACAGTGGAGCCAATTATACGATAGGCTCCTCCAAGAAGAGAGGGAGCTCCACTCCGAGAAAGGGACTCCGAGAGATAGAAGTGGAGATTCTTATTGGGCTACCGCAGGAGCACGGCTACCATCCTAGCAGAAGGTGGGAGAATAAGTAGATTTCTCGGCTCCTTTTGATACGCTTTTTTTTCTTATGAACATAAGCTTGTGACCACTCGCTTCGTCAATATTCTTTGAACCTATTAGCTAAAAACAAAGGCTCCAGATGAGTTGTCTTTCTTCTTTCTCTCTTCCTCTCAAATTCTTTTAGCCTTCTTCATTGATCTCTTTCCTTATGGAAAATAGACTGATTTCTCTAATTCAATGTCTTTTAATTGCCCCAATGCAGCCTTGAATTTCCATTGGTGATTTAAATAATCAGGTAATAAGGAAGTACGATTAGCGGAAGGCCTAGAAGCGCAAGGCTATAGGAGCCCACTTCCCCTATCAGGCTTTTTGATAGACCGAAAGAAGTACATCTGTTGCAGCACGTAAACGAGGCAGACCCGAGCCCTTGAATGAGTCGGCTCATTAATGAATTACCTTTTCCCCTCGTCTTGAGCCTGAATTATCGGAGTAGATTCCCTAGTAGGATAGTCGTCCGAAGGCGCAATGAACAAAAAGAAGGACGCAGATGCGCAAAGAATATTATGAGAAGGCCTATCCATTAGAGAATTTGACTCTTTGGAGGCGGAATGAAATATGCGTGGAACTAATTTCATTTTGATCTTTATCTTTGAAAACCTTCTACGTCTTTTAGATATTATGATCTTTTGATGGAGTTGCGGATGAAGAAAGACTACTTGAAACTAGATAGGTTTCTTTATTTCAAAGTCTTCCTCTTTGCCTTGCTTCTCGTTCTCGATCTCTGATGAAAGGTATTCAACGAACTTGAGGTTATTCTAGCAATTTTTTGAAATAAGGAAAGAGGTTCGCGCCGGCATAGCGCTTCGCTTTCGCTTACTCATGCGAAGTGGAAGTCTGTCTAGTTCCCTTTCCAATGATCACTCTTATTCTATAATAACCGAAAAACTCCCTATTCTCAATCCCTAGCATATTTCATTCCGCTTTCTATCCTCTCTTATGGTGCCTTCTATCCTCTCTTATGGCACCTTCGCTTCGCAAATTCTTTGCTCCTTCCTCCTTGCGACTGAGGACGGGTCTAAAACCGGAACATCTCAAACTAAAAGAATCGACAGCTGAAAAAAGAAGATCGGCTCGTGAAAGAGCTCCTCCTGCCCCTTCTTATCTTTTATGGCGGTTCAGCACATGAATCTGCCTATACAACTATCTTTGTGATCATGGAGAACTTCCCCTGTCCTCTCGACCAGTTACTTCGTCTTTTAGTCCTTAAAAAGGGCCTTTCCCTATGACTACCGCGAATGCCTGATTTACCTCCTTCTTTTCATGGAATGGATGGACCGTTGAAGGAAGACTGGTCAAATAAGAGTTATTTCGAGTCACAAACATCTTAATTACAATCTCAGTCAATTCAGAAATTCAGCCTTTATTTAGTAGCCGCACATAAGCAAGAAATTCAGCAAGAAGAACGGAAAGACCATTTGCAATTCTAATTCTTTCGTGGGTCACTCCGCACTGAACTAGGTGTCTGTTCAATATTCTTTGAACCTGATTTTTCCTGAATTTAAAAAGGTCCAGATGATCTATATCAAGCTTAACTTGGCAGAATCTCTTCTTTCTACATAAATAATAGAATGACCTGGACGTGAAAGAAGGTAATTGATTAGGGTAGAGTCTCATCCCCCCATAATCAAGTAGCATCCACTAAAAAGGAGCGGAGCGGTTCCGAAATGAATATGGGGAAGAAATATATAAAGAATAGTCGCAATATTCTTTGCGCCTTCTACGCGGAGCGGATAAACAAGTCCTTCGGTCATCATATTTGAGAAAGAATTATCGAAGGAAAAAGGATGGATATAAATTAGTCCGAAGGAATATACGCAGATGCTCGAGCTAAAGGTTTTCTTCGATCGAGTGGATGGGGCGGAGATGCAGGACCGACCGGATTTCCCTGCTTTGCCCTCCCTAACAAAAATTCAGTTAGCGTGTAGTGGGTGATCGATGAAAAGTTCAGTCAGGAAAGGCCTTAATTAAGACGCTCTCTCGGATCCTATCTAAGGCAGATGAAGGAGAGTCTGCAGTCCGAGGTTGAAGTTGACACAAGCTTTTCTTCTTTCTTTGCTAAGATTCACTATTTTCTTATGATAAAAGATTCCCAACTCAAAAATTCCACTAAAATAGTGAGACCCTACCGCCCCGTGGGAGGGAGAGTCAGCAATTAGCCCATATTTCAAACTGAGATAGGAAGACGGACGAACCTTGGCGCTAGCTAAGACAGACGAGGCTAGAAGCAGCTCGTCGTAAGGAGGAGAGGCTATAAGTCCGTTGGGGAGAGGTTAATACTTTCTAATTAATAAGAAGTAAGACTACTCTCTCTCATTATCCGTTGTGGCAGTATTAGATCTTTCCCTAGATCAGTAGGTAGGACTGGGGCAATAGCTCGCCCAAAGAAAGAAATAAGGAGTTGTTGTGGTTCTGAAATCAGCAGGGGAATTCGTCAATATTCTTTGAACCTTGCCGTGGAAGAAGTAGTTCTTGCAAAAGTAGTCTGATGATAAAAGGTAATTATCAAATAGCCAGTTCTTTCGCGGGAGAGAGATCAATGAAGAAGGCTCAAAGAATGATCGGAGCATGAAATTCACATCGCTCTGGCACTGAAAGAGGGAGGAAGTGAGATAGTAATGAGATGTTTCCGAAGCTAGGGAATAAAGGGAATGAGATCTTGCGGAATAAGCTAGAAAAAGAGTCAGACTTCCTCTTCGTATGATCTCTTGAATGATCAGTAGTCGTTGTCTCACTGAAATCGGAAGTATAGTTGGTCTTGAGTATTCTCACTTTATAAGTTCATGGAATAAGAAAGCTAATATGGACCTGATGGATAGTCCCCTAAAGGCCACTTTTCAAATAAAGAAAGCACGGAGCGGGAAGAATGGATATTGTGCTCTCTTGCTTAGGAAGAAGTCAGAGTTGAAGAAGGAAGTCTGACTGAATGACTAATTCCATGACTCACTCTAACTCCAAGAGTCACACGAAAAGCAGAAGTTCGTATGATCGAGAGGTTGTTGCTATATGCATAGGGGAAGAAGTTCAGTCCAAGGTTCAAAGAATATTGAAAAGGATGAAATCATCAAAATTTATGTATAGGGCTTGGTTCGAAGGACTCTTTTAGTTCCATTAACCAGTCTCCTGAATCGATATTTCATCTTCTACGCGGTCCTACTATCCACTAGGGAATATGGCCTCTCTGAGGCCTGGGGCCTGGGCTTCCTTCCCTCTCCTTAATTCCATCTCCCTCTTCCCCGCAATTGAGACCTTTCCCGCTACGTGGGACTGATGTCTTTTAGGTTCCAACTTCAGGGGAATTCTCATTCTTTCGAGTCAAAGAGCTTCTGATTGAATGGGGGATAAAAAGTCAGAAAGATTTAGATAACATATAAGGAACAACTCTTGATTTGCTTCTTCTAAATGAGGTCCGGAGGACGAAATCAAAAGAAGAGCAATTAAACTACCACGGATCGGTCTTTTTCGTCCTACTACGCCTCCTACGGGGAGAAACTATCTCCTGAAAGCCTAGGGCCATTATCAGTAGTATCAAGATCTGTTGCGAAAGATCATTGGGTCTTAGGATCAGTTTTGAGAAAGCTCTTCTTCTCTTTCAGTCTGAAGGGAGAGATCAGACGAATCAAAGGAGGTTGCTGCTTGACCCTTGAGGATGAACAAAGAAAGTAGTGATACCGGTTGGCGAAGAAAGCTTCTGATCCTGTGATTGAGTAGGGAATGAGAAGACGGAATCTTTCTACTGAGTTTCTGAAGCAAGAATCAGAGGCTGTCTCACTATTCTGCTAAGATCCTGATTTTGTAACAAGTCTCAGTTGAGGACGAGGAAAGAGTAACTTCAAGATCCGAATCAGCCTTTTAGTAGCTCGCTCGAGAGCCTTTCTCTAATGTAATGGGATTGGGTATCGTCCCTTTGACTCTATATTTAGGAATGGTATCAGCCTCAACTCCTACGGAGCCTCCTAGTAGACTCTTCCTTAGGACTCCCTTCTTCATAGGAAAGTAGCCGATAGGGACATTAATTGGGTTCGGAGCCGTGTCTAACTTCATGAATCAGACCCATGCACTATATCCATGATATGGAGCGAACTAAGCCGCGGCCGGACAAGATCTATTCTTGAAGAGAAGTCGCTGAGGATTAGGAAAAGGACTAGGCCTTTGAACTTACTGATCTCAAGATGTCCCATTTATGAACTAGAAACTCACAATAGGACGGAAAGAGGATAAAGGCGAACCAGACGCACGAGGAAGTTGAATCAGTATGAAAAGACTGGATAAAAGGCAAGAGTCCTACGGAGCGGTAGTGGGAGCGTAAAAAGCAGGTTCCTTTCAGAAGTTCAGCTGCGAGAGAGTCGACTAAATTAAAGACGTTCGAACTTTCTGAGGAGAGAGGCGGGAAGAAGGCCTATTCTGTCCTCATTCGCGTCTTCTTTTCATTCTCAAAATGGTAATTCTCCGTGTTCAAAAGAAAAAGAAATGTGATCAGTTTTCTCAGTTTGGAACTCGACTCTTTTACGAGGTCTGAACAACTTGACTGTCGTAGAGGCGCTTTCCAACAAAAGATCAGAAGCCAGCCTTTCATATGAGATCCCCTTTCAGTCCAATCTTTCTGTTCGAACTTCTTCTTTCATTAGGCTTTCATAGCCAGGTCCTCTATCTTCATTCCCTCATTCTTATATAGAGTTAGACTCACTAGTCGGATCGATCATGATAGAGAACCATCGGCAGCTCGAGTCGGGGATATATTCTTCATTTCATTAGAATTAAAAGGAAAGCTATTACAAAGACATAAGAAGAAAAGAAAATCTCGCCTTTCATGAAAGGTGCTCATGACTTACCAAAGAACAGATCCAGTCTTTGTCTGGAAGTTATGCACATAACGAGCTCATACGATACATGAGTGCAGAGGCAAGTCAGAACCTACTTAAAGGAAGAAAGCCTATCCTTGCTTTCGTGAATAATAAGTTGATATGAAGAACTGCTCATGAAATAAGAAGATATCAGTCTAAGAATAAGTTGATCTCATAATCTATAAGTCGGCGAATAGGTTGAATGAGAAATGAATTCATAAGAAAAGCATAAATTCAAAGGACACAAGTTTGAATCTTTCCCGCTTTCTAGCTCGGTACTTCTTCCTTTAGCTCTGACACTCTTGATTTCCATGCCCACGGTATGGCTTTTCCGGCTTGCTTTTCCCATCCAGTTTCGGTTTAGCCTATATAACCCTTTCCTCTAGACTGCCAGGTCGATCTTTCCGGCCCCCTGAAAACAAGGCCAAGGGCCTAAGGCTCTGCTTTCTCGGGCGAGGGCTGCCTCTCCCTCTATTCACCACCCAGGAAAGTTTGGGAGAAAGAAAAAAAGCCTCAATCAAGCTCTGAACGTCTTTCATTCGTGGAGCCACGTCGGTCAAGTTTAGGTTCCAATCCTATAGCTCGGGCAGGGCAGCCAATTACGGACTAAATGATGGGATTACTACAATTGATGCCTTCTTGTCTTGGGCCCTGGGCTTCGCTAGCAGGAAGCCTGAAAGAGGGAGACCGAGGTTCATCAATCCATAATTCTAATCCCGAAATAATAGGCAAAGGATGTAGAAAACTAAACCAATAGTACCTCCGCGCAAACAAACTAGAAAGAACCATGAGTCGAATATCGGCTTCCTAGCAAACCTCAGCTCCAGTAGAGGAGTTGTCTTCCCAATCTGTCTAGTCAGTCTTCCTTCCTTCCAAAGAAGTCATCAGTCTTCCTGTACGGCCAGAAAAAGCTCTACGTTAGTGCCCTCCCCGTAGGGGGTACAAGTCAGTCAGTCAGTCTTCCTGTACGACCGGAAAACCTGTAGCTTGCGCTGTCCGGCTTAGTCTCCTCCTAAGAGGGGTTGGGGGAAAGCGTGAAGTAGTCAGTAGGACCTACCGCGCAGTGGGAAGGCCTTAATAGGGGAAAGGGGCTCGGGGGAAAGGGAGAATGACAGTCCTTGAATCGAGCCGCATAGCACCGATACTGATAAGTAATCGGATTAAGATCAGAATCTGAGGGAAAGGGGAGCCTAGGGCCGAGACCCTTAAATAAAAAGGGCCGATAGGCACACTGATCCGACTCGGAATTGAGCCTCTTTTCCTTATCATAAGGCCGAGAGCAATTAAGCAAGGAGAGGCCAACAGGCATTAAAAGAAAAGGCCGATTCGGCGCATGGTTTATAAGAAAAGTAGAAAGAAAGTCGTCCTAAAATCAAGCTTCAGATGAGTCAGAAATCAATATGAACCTGAAAGGTGCGAAGCAGATCGACTAAGAAGGAGAGGCTCGACTGAAAGGCGAGGCTCAATTAAATTAAGGACGTTCGGACCAAAGAATTTATGAAGGAGAGGCGGAAAGAATTTGCGAGGAGTTGAGAAGAATTTGAGTAAGAGGTGTGAAGCAGCTCGACTAAGAAGGAGTGGAGTGCAAAAAAGAAATTCCATACTCCAGAGGAGCAGTTCTTTATTTTCTTGTGGCAAAGCAATTATGAATAGATTGAATGAAGGAGTAGAAAAGGCACTCTACTCTCCTACAATAATGTGTTCTTTCGAAAACGAAAGTCGACAAGAGGCTCCGTAAGGAGTTGATGAAACCCATCAAGAAAGATCATGGAGTACAAAGGCCTCACTCCATCATCGGATCACGAACTACCACGGAAATACTAATACTAGGTTAATCTGGGATGTCGACCCCAACCGCTACGTGGGTCAAGCCTTTGTTCATTGATAACTGATTAGAATCGTACTTCCCCCGCCCGCTGCCTTTTTTTTTCTTCTTGATCTCTCTCTTTTGATAACCTTTCCTCTGAAACTCTTCCTTGTCACAGCTAACCCCCTCTTTCGAAAATGCCATTTTTCTTTGACATAGGCCAGATGGAACCGGCAGCCCTTTCACTCCCTTCGAGATAGCGCCATTACACTCCTTCCGAACCGCCTCAATGAACAAGGGCTCGACTGAAAGGAGAGAAGGAGTTGAGTTCCTTCATCTTCTCCATCAAGCCTGATCTTTCTCGTCTTCTCGAGAAAGTCGGATCCTTCCCTTCTGAACCTTGGAATTCGCCCAAGAAGTCCCACATCAAAAAAATAAGACTTGGTGCTTAGTTGAACCTAGAGACCCCCACGTAGCAGCGTACTGACTGACTGATGAAGTATATCATTCATACGACTTTCATCAATTCCAGTGACAGGTCAAAGACTAAGGGGAGACCAATAGGTTCAAGGACTGGATAGGTGTCCTACTTCAGAAAAAGACCCTTAAGAAAGGTTCATGCCATGTACCACAAAAACCTCTTTCTAAATAAGAGCAGAAAAGAGAAAAGCTTAGTGAGTTCCATGCTCAAACCTAGTAGGAGATGTGACCTCTAAAAACAAGGTGCGAAGGCTTTCTCTTCTTTCAGTCGAGACCTTGCACTCCTTTCCAGTCCTTTCGTTATAGCTAGGCTTTCTCTTTCAAGGCATTCCAACATAGAATATTGCAGCTTAGGCCTTGGCCTGTAGATCCCTAGATCCGATCGATCGAAGTTCTTAGCTAAAATGAACAATTTGCAAGGTTTTGACATAGGGAAGAAGCAAGAAAGAAAGTCAAATGCCTTGTTTTTCACTCAATTATCGTTAAATAGAAAATGAGAAAAAGTCACATTTAGAAGGAAAAAAGTAGAAAAATTAATTGCAATGAAAGAATCAAGCCTAGGACAGGGAAAAGAAATGAACATTGTTTTCTTATAGTTTGTGGTCCGGGCAAGAAAAGAAAGGTAGGGATCTTCTGGATTCCGCGTAGGAGAAAGAAGACAAAGAGTGAAGCTTATAGGGAAAAGAAATGAACATTGATAACTTATAGTTTCTGGTCCTCCGAAAGACAGGAGAAAGAAAGTCAAATGCCTTCTTTTTACTCAATTATCGTTATATAGAAAGATTCGAAAGTAACATTTAGCAAGAAAAACGAGAAAGGATCAGTCTTTGAGCCTTGTTCATTGATTCATTGCTTAAGACATGAATTTAGAGATTTCTAGTCCTAACGGACTCCTTTCCAGTCGCTTCTCTTTGTTCATTGATTCAGTCGAGTTATTTCATAACATCCGAACTAGCTTATCCTACTCCTCGAGAATTCTTCTCACCTTGTTCATCTCAAATTCTTTGAGCCTTTTCCTTTAAGTAGGTTCAGAGAAAGCCTAGGAAGAGTTTGATATTTCTTTCCCCGTCCGAAGGACTCTTGATGGAATATGAACTTCTTGGACTCTTTCTTCAATATTAAGTTTTCTTGGACTTTCCAAAGGCACACGAAAGTATGCCCTGGTCTGGTACTATGATGGAAAAGCTCTAAAGCACTCAACAAGATAGGTGAACTCTTTACAGTCTGTCTCTAAATCCTGCCCAAAAGACCAGGAATTAGCCAAGTGAGAAAGGATGAGAAGTTTAGTGATCCCAGCCTTGGAATGCTTAAAGGCATAACCTCTTCTATCCTAAGAGGCGCATAAGGAAGACACCCGTTGAGGGGAATTCACTTTCATCAGTGGCAGTTCGTGGCGTCCCCGTCTTGAAGTCACTTTTCTTCTTTTTAAGCTATTATTAGAAATATGTTCTATTCAGAACTGGATGAACTAGACAAGCAAGAAAGCGCCTTATTAAGGTACAATAGGGACACCCAAAAGAGGAATCACGGATCGCGAACGAGAAGGGAAAGGAAGGCCTCAATCACTGGTCGGGGGGAGGCCCGCTGCGAAGAGCCACTTGATCGGTCAGCCTCAAAGTGGAAATGAATGAAAAGGATACCTACGACAACTTACCTACAACAAGACGATTCTACAGACGATTCCGTCTTCTCGTCTGATTCTCGGAGAATCTAGTGGAATGGAAAGTTACCTACGGAAAGGAACCTATGGCAAGGCACGGAGCACATGAATTCAATATATACAGAAAGGAGCGGCAACTCATATTGCATTGAGCCTACTACAGGGTCGATCAGATCTCGAACTTGAGACCGTCTCGGTGAACTCATCTGAATTAATAGAAAGGGACCTTATTTAATATCTTGAAAAAGAAAGATAAAAAAAACTCAGAAAAGGGAATAAAGATAGTCAAGAGGTCTTAACGATGACGAAAGATTATCCAAAACAAATGTATCGGGTCTTAAGCCGCTTTCTTACCAAATAGGAATACTGTTCTCCTGCTGCGATCCAGCCGGAATAAGAAAATTTAGCCGCTCGATAGACGGTGTCCGAGGTCCCAGCAGTTGAGGCAGAGACAGAAAGTAGCTATCCTTTCAAGGTGCAAAACCCCTCCTTTATCGATTTGCACTCCCCCGTAGTAGGCTTAATTCATATTCGTTACCGAAGGTTCGTTTTACCTACTTAAAAGAATCGTACGAGGTTCAAAGAATATTGAGGACTAAAGGCTTTCTTCTTTGAGAGTAGCTCGACGTTTCGAAAGAGGGACATGAGCAGGTAGGCTGACTTTTGATTCTCAGTTGAACGTATTCATACCCTTTCTGAAAAGATGAAAGATTTTCTGAATAGGTATTTTTTTAGTAGGTTTAGAAGGAGGGATCCATGCAACTCTTCCAAGATCAGAGGGTTCACAGTCATCCCTCTCTCTTGTTCCAGAAATGTGAGAGAGATAAGGAAAAGCAGTCGATGTTCTTGTCCCAGTTGAAGGAGGAGAAGTATCAAGATCGGGAGAAGCTTTCAATAAGCCCTTATTTATTGAGGCGGTAATTCAAGATCTTTGGCTAGGCCTAGAATCGGAGGGAAGTCCCTTCCAGGTTCAACTGAGAATTACCTGTCAGCGTCCCGCAACTCTTATGAAAAGAATACCATAAGCATCAATGTAAACCCGATATTTTCTTGGTTTAATTTCTTTAAATGTGGAAAAAAAAAAGAAAAAAAAATGGAAATTAAGTGTAAATATAAATATATATATTTATATATTAAATAGTTTTATTAAATTAATTAAAGAAAAGAAAGAAAAGAAAGGACAAAAAGAAGAAAAGGAGAAGAAAATTTCATTTTCTCTTTTCTTCTTCTTCTTCTCTTCCCTTCACCGCCAAGTTTGAAGACATCCAAGTTCCCTTTATTTTTTTTTTCTTTTTCCTTCTTCAATTTTCAGAGAACTTCTAAGAGAGAGTTTGGAAGAAGAAGAGAAATTTTACTAGAATTTTTAGGTTGAAGAAGAGGGGGAGAACTCAAGCAAAGTGTATCAATGGCTGAATTTTAGTTCATTCTGCACATCACTGGTTTTTAATTCGGTTTGAACTCTTCAAAAGGAATTAAGAGATGAGATTTACATTTACTGAAAGTTAACTCATTTTTAAACAAACTTTATGAAGAACGTTGGAGCAAATTCGGATTTTCATTTGGTGCTTTTTGATGAAGAAAACAGGGCAGTTGGTTTTCACTCGAAATCAGGAGGTCTCTGGTTTTTCTTGTATTTCAGAGTGTATCGGTGAAGTTAGAATTTCTATTTGGTATGGTTGGAAAGCTTATTCAATTTAATACAACTTTTATGAAGAAATTGTAAACCAAAAACGACTAAAAATTGGTTAAATTGTAGGAACAAGTTAAAGAGGTCGTGTGCGCGCGATTCTGGAAGTGGTTCTGTTTTGAGGGTTATATGTGTTTATGCACGGGGAATCAGATTTATATGTCTTCAGATAAGTTTTAGAGGATCTCAAAAGGAAGAGTTTGATATAAAGAACACTCATTTTGGTTAAGTATTGAGAAAGTTATAGTTCTTTGAAGTTTATGTTAGAAATCTGGAAATTTTAGAGAATTGTTGAAATAGGATTTTATTTCTTAAGCTTTGTTTTCGTGAGCGTCATCTTTGGCGCGACATGTTATGTATATCTTTAGGAAACCAGAATGTTTAAGGTTTTAATACTCGGTTGGGTTGTTGGCAGGCCGAGAAGAATTAAACCGAGCTTATAGACCAAGGATCTAGCCCAAGACTGTGAGTGACAAAACCAACTTTGAAATATTTTCCATAACTGTTATTATGATTGAATGCGATAAATGTTTATTTACGAAGCCATGAAAGGTATTTGAATTTCATGACTATTTTCAAGTATACATTTGGAGACTAGATTTCTTAAAGAAATTTATGCTAGCACGTAGATATTAAATGTTTGGAAAGTATTTAAACCACAATATTTTAAGCAAAGCATGAATTAGTATGAAGTTTTGTTTTAAGAACTACAATTTTCCACGAAAGAGCTGAGTAAAGTTCGAGCTTTGTGTAAAATTTATAAGCAGACATGTTTTAATATTTTATGATGATTTATGAAATTTTCATTAACTACATGACTGAGATCTTGAGCCTGAGGCTAGAGATTACCGTGTGCACACTGGTTAGATTTCGTTGTTGACGTTGAGTGTACTCCGTAACAACGATGCTGTCGTGAGTGCTGGGCGGGCCCCACTACGACAAAGACGATGGGAGTGCTGGGCGGGCCCCACTACATCGTAGTGCTTGTAAACGTTGTTGTACTAGGTGTACCCTACACAACGTAGATTCGTCATGTTAGTTAAAATGCTTCGATATACTTGATATGCCTTGCTAGATTTCAATGATGAACATGCTGAGTATTTAAGGAAGCGATTCTTACTATTACACATTTACATTTACGACTTGTATAAACAGATTTATATATGTAAAGTTTTCACTAATTCATAGTTTTAAACTGAGTCACTCACTGAGCTCCATAGCTCACCCTTTCCAAAATGTTTTACCCATTTTCCAGGTAGAGATCGACTTTCCGGTGCCTGATAGACTGCCTTAGTCTGCGGAAGCTTCATTATCGATTGCCAGTACGTGTTTTTGAGTTGGGCATAAAGTCTGTTGTGTTGTGATGTGTTCACACCCTTGTATGTTATAGATACTCCACAGTTTGTATAAGCTTTAGGAGTTGTAGTTGTGTAAATTTTGTTGGTTATATTTTGATTAAGGTGTCTTTAGGTTTACTCGTGAAATCGGTAAATTTTAAGGTTCATTTCATGTATGTGTTTGACTAGCTGTGTTTAACTAGCCTAGGATCCGCTGTGTTTTGTGGCATGTACAATAGTTTATATACTAGATTGGCAAGTTCATCACATGAAAGTTTTAAGCAGAGTCGACAGATACATGTACAGAATAACGTTGTTCGTCGGCTTCACGCCATCTTTCGGTCTAAGGTAGCAGGTAGTCCGGGAGGGGGTGTGACAACTTGGTATCAGAGCAGTTTGCTCCATGGGAATTAAGGTAGAGCGGTTAGCTCTAAGAAGAAACTGGAAAGTAAATAATTGAAGGTCAAGTTAGCTTAAAGGGAACTAGTGGAGTATGGTCTAGGTAAGGGTAGAAGTGAGTCCAATTATTATTAATACGTGAGTAGACATTTAGTATCATGCATTTGAGTTTAAGTATTTAGAGTATGTCTAATGTGTTGACATATTATAGGAGTCATGCCACCACGTACTGGTAGACGACGCCGGCAGAATCAGGACGGGATGCAAGGTCCTACCCAAGGTCCATCTGTAGGGGAATCTAGTACCCTAGGAGTTCGAGGTGGTGCAGGAAACGAGCAGTTTGCGAGAACAACACAGGAAATAGGAAGGACAGATAGAGCAGAGCCTAGTGATCCAGAAAAAGGCATACGGAATTGAACAGCTGAAGAAGTTAGGGGCTACAGTGTTTGAAGGTTCCACAGATCCAGCTGATGCAGAGAACTGGTTGAATATGCTTGAAAAGTGTTTTGATGTGATGAATTGTCCTGAGGAGCGAAAGGTTAGATTGGCCACATTTTTGTTGCAAAAAGAGGCTGAAGGATGGTGGAAATCTATATTAGCAAGACGCAGTGATGCACGTGCTTTAGACTGGCAGACTTTTAGAGGCATATTCGAAGATAAGTATTATCCCAGCACATACTGCGAAGCCAATAGGGATGAATTTCTGGGGTTGAAACAAGGATCACTTTCAGTGGCTGAGTATGAGAGGAAGTATACCGAGCTTTCACGGTATGCTGACGTTATTATAGCTTCTGAGAGTGACAGGTGCCAAAGGTTTGAAAGAGGGTTGCGTTTTGAAATACGTACCCCAGTTACAGCCATTGCTAAGTGGACGAATTTCTCTCAGTTAGTGGAGACTGCCCTTCGTGTGGAGCAGAGTATAACAGAAGAGAAATCGGCAGTGGAGCTTAGTCGTGGGACTTCAACAGCTAGTGGATTTAGAGGCCGTGAGCAGCGGAGGTTCACGCCTGGGATAAATATTTCAAGCCGTCAAGATTTTAAGAATCGCTCTAGAGGCCAAGCATCGAGGAACGTGAGTTATGGTAGTGTTTTTCAGAGACAGAGCCAGAGAATACCTAGTCAACCCATTAGATCAACAGTAAGATCGCAACAAGGTCAGGAGTCCATTACTAGTACCGTCAGGCGAATACCATGCACGAGTTGTGGCAGGAACCATCGGGGTCAGTGTTTGGTAGGTGCCGGTGTATGTTACCAGTGCGGACAGCCAGGACATTTCAAGAAAGATTGTCCGCAATTGAACATGACAGTTCAGAGAGATCAGGGAGTTGGGTCCCAGACAGTTGAGCAATCGAGAGTTTCAGTGGTTCCAACAGAGGTCACCAGTGGTGCAAGGCAAAAGGGAGTTGTTGGAAGACCGAGGCAACAGGGAAAAGTCTATGCTATGACTTAACAAGAAGTAGAGGATGCACCAGACGTTATTACTGGTACGATTCTTATTTGTAATGTACCTGCAGATGTTTTATTTGATCCAGGTGCTACGCATTCCTTTGTTTCTAGTATATTTCTGACTAAGTTGAATAGGATGCTAGAGCCTTTATCTGAGGGGTTAGCTATATACACTCCAGTTGGTGACGTTTTACTTGTTAATGAGGTGTTACGTAATTGTGAAGTTTTAGTAGAAGGTATCAGTTTGCTAGTGGACTTGCTACCACTAGAGTTGCAGAGGTTAGATGTAATTTTGGGAATGGATTTCTTATTTGCTCATTATGCATCTATGGATTGCCATAGGAAGGAAGTGGTTTTCAGAAAACCAGGCTTTGCTGAAGTGGTTTTTAGAGGTATGAGGAAGGCCGTTTCTAGAAGTTTAATCTCAGTTTTGAAAGCTGAGAAATTACTGAGGAAGGGTTGCACAGCGTTTCTTGCACACATCATAGTAGTGCAGAGAGAAAAACTAAAGCCAGAAGATGTTCCTGTGGTGAAAGAGTTTCTTGATGTATTTCCAGATGATCTGTCAGGTTTGCCACCTGATAGAGAGATTGAGTTCACCATTGAATTATTACCAGGAACAGCACCTATTTCACAGGCCCGTATAGAATGGCTCCAAGCGAGCTAAAAGAATTGAAGATGCAGTTACAAGAACTAGTTGATAAGGGATACATCAGGCCTAGTGTTTCGCCGTGGGGAGCACCAGTGCTTTTTGTGAAAAAGAAAGATGGTACCCTCAGATTATGTATTGACTATAGACAGTTAAACAAGGTTACAATACGTAACAAGTATCCTTTACCACGCATCGATGACTTATTTGATCAACTAAGGGGAGCAACGTTGTTCTCTAAGATTGACTTAAGGTCAGGATACCACCAGTTGAAGGTTAGAGAATCAGATATTGCTAAAACAGCATTTAAAACGAGGTATGGGCATTATGAGTTTCGAGTTATGCCATTCGGTTTAACGAATGCGCCAGCGGTTTTCATGGATCTCATGAACAGGATCTTCCATCGGTATTTAGAACAGTTTGTGATTGTGTTCATTGATGATATATTAGTTTACTCAGTTGACAGAGAATCTCATGAGGAACATCTGAGGATTGTTCTACAGACTCTACGTGAAAAACAGTTATACGCTAAGTTCAGCAAATGTGAGTTCTGGTTGGAACAAGTAGTATTTTTGGGGCATGTAGTTTCAGCAAAAGGAGTTAGTGTCGATCCACAAAAAGTAGAAGCGGTTGTCAATTGCGAAAGACCAATTAGTGCAACAGAAGTACGTAGTTTCCTGGGTTTGGCAGGATACTATAGGCGTTTTATTGAGGATTTCTCTCGATTGGCATTGCCTTTGACCGCTTTGACAAGGAAGAATGTTAAGTTTGAGTGGTCAGATAAATGCGAGCAAAGTTTTCAGGAATTGAAGAAAAGACTAGTTACAGCACCTATTTTGGCACTTCCTGTAACAGGGAAGGACTATGTGATTTATTGTGATGCTTCAAGGCTAGGATTAGGTTGTGTGCTTATGCAAGATGGGAATGTAATAACTTATGCTTCAAGGCAGTTGAAGGAGCATGAGTGTAATTACCCTACCCATGATCTTGAGCTAGCCGCAGTTGTTTTAGCACTAAAAATCTGGAGACACTATTTGTTCGGGGAAAAGTGCCATATTTTCACAGATCATAAAAGTCTGAAGTATATTTTTGATCAAAAAGAGCTAAATCTGAGACAAAGGCGATGGCTAGAACTGATTAAAAATTATGATTGTACTATAGAGTATCATCCAGGTAAGGCCAACGTAGTAGCAGATGCATTAAGTAGGAAGTCAAGACTTCCGAAGAGTGCCTTGTGTGGTATTCGAGTAGCTTTGTTGAATGAGTTAAGAGGTTCCAAGGCAGTAGTAACTACAGAGGATTCAGGAAGTCTCTTAGCTCAATTTCAGGTTCGGTCTTCTCTAGTAACTGAGATTGTAAGAAGACAGTCAGAAGACAGTAATTTACAGAAGAAGTTTGAGAAATCCAAGAAAGGCTTAGAGGTGGAGTTTGAGCTGAGAACAGATGGAGCCATTGTTAAACAAGGAAGATTATGTGTTCCGAATATCAGTGAGCTTAAGAATGCTATTCTAGAAGAAGCTCACAGTTCAGCTTACGCTATGCATCCAGGTAGCACCAAGATGTACAGAACTTTAAAGAAGACTTATTGGTGGTCTGGAATGAAGCAAGAGATAGCTGAATATGTTGATAGATGTTTGATTTGTCAACAGGTTAAACCAGTAAGACAGAGGCCAGGAGGATTTCTTAATCCTTTGCCAGTGCCAGAGTGGAAATGGGAGCATATTACTATGGATTTTCTATTTGGATTACCTCGTACATCCAGTGGACATGATGGTATATGGGTAATAGTAGACAGACTCACCAAGACGACACGATTTATACCGATTAAAATGACATCTACGTTAGACCAGCTAGCGAGATTATATGTTGATAAGATTGTGAGTCAGTATGGAGTACCAGTGTCCATAGTTTCAGATAGGGATCCGAGGTTTACTTCTAAATTTTGGCCTAGTTTACAGAAAGCAATGGGAACATGGCTAAAGTTTAGTACATCATTTCATCCCCAAACACATGGTCAGTCCGAGAGGACCATCCAAACTTTAGAGGACATGTTGAGAGCATGTGTCCTACAACTTAAAGGAAGTTGGGATACCCACTTGCCACTTATGGAGTTTGCTTATAATAATAACTATCAGTCTAGTATCGGTATGGTACCATATGAAGCCTTATACGGGAGACCATGCAGAACTCCTGTGTGCTGGAATGAAGTGGGAGAGCGGAAGTTAGTAGGTCCTGAGTTGGTTCAGATTACGACAAACAATATTAAGTTGATGAGAGAAAATCTGAGGAAAGCCCAAGATCGACAGAAAAGTTATGCGGATAAGCGACGAAGAAACCTAGAATTCCAAGTTGGAGATCAAGTTTTCTTGAAATTATCTCCATGGCGAGGTGTTATTCGTTTCGGAAGAAAAGGTAAGTTAAGTCCTAGATATATTGGGCCATATCAGATAACGGAACGAGTGGGACCAGCAGCGTATAGACTTGAGTTGCCAATAGAACTTGCACGAATACATGATGTTTTCCATGTATCCATGTTAAGAAAATATATACCAGATCCATCGCATGTGTTGCAAGATCAACCTGTTGAATTAAAAGAAGATTTGAGTTATGTTGAAGAACCAGTTAAAATTCTCGACAGAAAGGAACAAGTTTTGAGAAACAAAACGATTCCACTCATAAAAGTTTTGTGGAGACATCATGGAGCGGAGGAGGCAACTTGGGAACCAGAATATCAGATGAAGAAGAGCTATCCGATACTTTTCAGTTAAGGACATTCTAAATTTCGAGGACGAAATTTTCTAAAGGGAAGGTAAGTTGTAAACCCGATATTTTCTTGGTTTAATTTCTTTAAATGTGGGAAAAAAAAAAGAAAAAAGAATGGAAATTAAGTGTAAATATAAATATATATATATTTATATATTAAATAGTTTTATTAAATTAATTAAAGAAAAGAAAGAAAAGAAAGGACAAAAAGAAGAAAAGGAGAAGAAAATTTCATTTTCTCTTTTCTTCTTCTTCTTCTCTTCCCTTCACCGCCAAGTTTGAAGACATCCAAGTTCCCTTTATTTATTTTTTTCTTTTTCCTTCTTCAATTTGCAGAGAACTTCAAAGAGAGAGTTTGGAAGAAGAAGAGAAATTTTACTAGAATTTTTAAGTTGAAGAAGAGGGGGAGAACTCAAGCAAAGTGTATCAATGGCTGAATTTTAGTTCATTCTGCACATCACTGGTTTTTAATTCGATTTGAACTCTTCAAAAGGAATTAAGAGGTGAGATTTACATTTACTGAAAGTTAACTCATTTTTAAACAAACTTTATGAAGAACGTTGGAGCAAATTCGGATTTTCATTTGGTGCTTTTTGATGAAGAAAACAGGGCAGTTGGTTTTCACTCGAAATCAGGAGGTCTCTGGTTTTTCTTGTATTTCAGAGTGTATCGGTGAAGTTAGAATTTCTATTTGGTATGGTTGGAAAGCTTATTCAATTTAATACAACTTTCATGAAGAAATTGTAAACCAAAAACGACTACAAATTGGTTAAATTGTAGGAACAAGTTAAAGAGGTCGTGTGCGCGCGATTCTGGAAGTGGTTCTGTTTTGAGGGTTATATGTGTTTATGCACGGGGAATCAGATTTATATGTCTTCAGGTAAGT
The DNA here is from genome assembly GCF_025177605.1 of Cucumis melo. NCBI lineage: Eukaryota > Viridiplantae > Streptophyta > Magnoliopsida > Cucurbitales > Cucurbitaceae > Cucumis > Cucumis melo. Next base: position 4,808,345 of record NC_066863.1, on the reverse strand, counting down.
TTTAGAGGATCTCAAAATGAAGAGTTTGATATAAAGAACACTCATTTTGGTTAAGTATTGAGAAAGTTATAGTTCTTTGAAGTTTATGTTAGAAATCTGGAAATTTTAGAGAATTGTTGAAATAGGATTTTATTTCTTAAGCTTTGTTTTCGTGAGCGTCATCTTTGGTGCGACATGTTATGTATATCTTTAGGAAACCAGAATGTTTAAGGTTTTAATACTCGGTTGGGTTGTTGGCAGGTCGAGAAGAATTAAACCGAGCTTATAGACCAAGGATCTAGCCCAAGACTGTGAGTGACAAAACCAACTTTGAAATATTTTCCATAACTGTTATTATGATTGAATGCGATAAATGTTTATTTACGAAGCCATGAAAGGTATTTGAATTTCATGACTATTTTCAAGTATACATTTGGAGACTAGACTTCTTAAAGAAATTTATGCTAGCACGTAGATATTAAATGTTTGGAAAGTATTTAAACCACAATATTTTAAGCAAAGCATGAATTAGTATGAAGTTTTGTTTTAAGAACTACAATTTTCCACGAAAGAGCTGAGTAAAGTTCGAGCTTTGTGTAAAATTTATAAGCAGGCATGTTTTAATATTTTATGATGATTTATGAAATTTTCATTAACTACATGACTGAGATCTTGAGCCTGAGGCTAGAGATTACCGTGTGCACACTGGTTAGATTTCGTTGTTGACGTTGAGTGTACTCCGTAACAACGATGCTGCCGTGAGTGCTGGGCGGGCCCCACTACGACAAAGATGATGGGAGTGCTGGGTGGGCCCCACTACATCGTAGTGCTTGTAAACGTTGTTGTACTAGGTGTACCCTACACAACGTAGATTCGTCATGTTAGTTAAAATGCTTCGATATACTTGATATGCCTTGCTAGATTTCAATGATGAACATGCTTAGTATTTAAGGAAGCTATTCTTACTATTACACATTTACATTTACGACTTGTATAAACAGATTTATATGTGTAAAGTTTTCACGTGCTCTTATCTTTAAATTCATAGTTTTAAACTGAGTCACTCACTGAGCTCCATAGCTCACCCTTTCCAAAATGTTTTACCCATTTTCCAGGTAGAGATCAACTTCCCGGTGCCTGATAGACTGCCTTAGTCTGCGGAAGCTTCATTATCGATTGCCAGTACGTGTTTTTGAGTTGGGCATAAAGTCTGTTGTGTTGTGATGTGTTCACACCCTTATATGTTATAGATACTCCACAGTTTGTATAAGCATTAGGAGTTGTAGTTGTGTAAATTTTGTTGGTTATATTTTGATTAAGGTATCTTTAGGTTTACTCATGAAATCGGTAAATTTTGAGGTACATTTCATGTATGTGTTTGACTAGCTGTGTTTAACTAGCCTAGGATCCGCTGTGTTTTGTGGCATGTACAATAGTTTATATACTAGATTGGCAAGTTCATCACATGAAAGTTTTAAGCAGAGTCGACAGATACAGGTACAGAATAACGTTGTTCGTCGGCTTCACGCCATCTTTCGGTCTAAGGTAGCAGGTAGTCCGGGAGGGTGTGTGACAATCAAGACCTAAGATGCTTCCTTATCGGTCGGGTCATTCTCATATTAAATTTTATAAGAATTTCATAGCGTGGGCCTTCCCTAATAGAAAACTTGCAATATTCTTTGCGCCTTCCTCTTCCCGAATGCTCGAGCCGGCCAAAACCATGCATTTTTAGTGCATTTTACCGTAGACTAGAGTGAGGTGGGAAAGGGCACATGGGGCACATAGAAGGGGTTTGCGCAAGTCTTAACAAATGAATGCATTGCATGAATTTCATTAATGAATTAATTCGAAATAATAGGATCACTCACTACGAGGGGCCACGAGTTGACTGAGAGGAGTGATGATGGATTGACCAGTCGGCGGAAAGGTTGGAATAGGCTTTGCCCTTTGAGTCGGTTTCTAGAGTGAGAAGAAGAGAAATCAGTCTCCGAGATACTAATATGACTGATTACGCCGCTAAGCGGTCGGTGCCCAACCACACCTCGTCGCTCAGAGGTTTACTCTTAGGGATGAAGATGTCTTCCCTTGTTTCGACTAGAGAAATGATCGAAGACAAGTTGCAAGGCGAAGAACTGTTGCTGGAAGGGATAAGTCTTCCCCCTTATCTCAAACTTGAGCCCTTTCTCTTCGGGCTTCCTCTCTGGGCCGATTCAAAGGTGGAAACTGAGATGTCAACAGGGATCACCTTGCTTCTCATACGAAGGCTTAGTCTCTTTTGCTCTGCTTACTTTGTCCCACTCCTCTTCTCTCTCCTTAAGAGTCGAGTTCCTTCGTACCTGGGCTGGCTGGTTAACCTATTCTCAACGGTCTCGACTTCTAACCTCTGAGCCACTAGGTTCAAAAAGTGAAACCTGAGTAAACTTCAAGTGGATCAAGGGAGTGGATTGCGAATCCACCAAAGGAGCAAGTGAGTGTGCAAGCTGAGTAAACTTCCTTACTAGAATAGAAGTCTAAGACCCCTTTCTCTTTCCTTCTTAAGGAAAGCTGCTCAGAGCCTAGTCCTCGACCAGGAGCAAAGCAACTCTTCGAAGAATGAGAAAAGAAAGTCTTCGGGTGAAGCCCACGGTTGAATAGCTTTCTCCTCTTTCATTAGTTTCAGTCATTCCTCATAGGCATTTCATCTCTCATCTCTTTTTTGAGGACTAGCTCATCAGTTTCGGATAAAGGTTAGAAGTCAGCAAAGGATCGTCTTAGAGATCTTCAGTCTGAAAGGCCTTCATCTGAAAAGGAAGAAAAAGAAAGTTATCCGATAAAGAGCCCGACTACGCGGTATTGAATGAATACTAATGGGAATAGAGAAAAGAGGGTTCCTGATCTTCTCTCTTCATTCTTCCAGGCCAGATCTCAGAGGCGGATAAAGAAGTCAATGAACAAGGCTCCGTAGGAGTTGAGAAGGAGTTGAAAGACCTCCCGCTGTTGAAGAAGAAGAAGTTGGAATTCATTCCAATAGAGAAAAAGAGTTGATTTTCGACCGCCTGATCATCTTTCTCAGTCATTTCCTTAATAAGATAAAGAGGAGTCCTCGATTTAGAGGCAAAAGCAAGAGGATCTGGTCCTAGTTGAGGCTGAAAGGCGAGGTACAAAGAATTTGTGGAAAGGACCGGTCTTCCTTTCTTCCATCTCGAAGGAAAAGCATCTGTCTGATAGGGGTCGAAGTCCGTGGGTAGATCTTTCCTTAGTTTTCCCAGACGAAATTCTCGAGAAAATCCATTATCATAAGATAAATGGAATCAAAGAAAAATTTAGGCAAAGGCTCAAATCTATGGTTTTGGTCTATTAAGCTCGACTGAAAGGAGAGAGGCTCCGTAGGAGTTGAGAAAGAATGATCGAGGCGACTCAAATCCTTTGAGCCTCTTTTATCCATTAATATGTTCGGGAAGGACTAGGAATTCTCTTTCATTAAGTGAGGGCGGGCTGTGCTGGCTGAGCTTCGTGCGCTAGGGTGGATTATTCCTCATCTTCAAAGATCTCGAAGGGGATCTCAAACCTTTTTTGTAAGATACGTGGATCGGTAGAACTACCATCGCCTCATCCTCTTCGGCTCGAGAGGAAGGCGTCTTTTTTATGAGGTCGACTTAGTTTGGTTTGGGAAGTCCTTTTTCGATCTCTCATGCAATCAGAAATGGAATAAGAAAAGAATCGAGCGAACCCGTTGACTCGTGGGAATTTATTTTTTAATGAATTAGTGAAAAATTTTCACATTTTCTAAAGTCAGTAGGCTTTCTTCTTTCAGACGTAGGCTGGATGAAATTGAGTAATAGATGACGAACGAGATAGAAAAATCAAAGTCAGAGGATCAAGTATTAGCTCCTCAAGAAGTACTCGAAGGAAAAAAGTATGACTAGCCTTAGTCGCTCTATATCACTATTTAGAGAGTTCACGAAGGTTAGCCTTGTTGAAGATCGTCCAGGTCTCTTTCATGAGAGGATGCGGAACCTGAATATGAGATGAAGAATCAGAGTCGAATTAAGTGGGAGCTGTCTAACCAGGCTGTCTAACCACTCCGTGGGTCTCCAGCTCGACCGCTTATCATATGCGCTCTCCCTACAATTTCTTAGAATACGAAAGAAGGGGGTAAGAAAATTCAGTTCGGAAGCAGAGCAAGTGGAACCTACCTCTCTTCTAAAAGAATCTTCATTCTCTTTTTGGTCTAGCCCTTGTGTCGCTCAATCATTCTTCAAGGTAATTCTTGGTTGGACCGGCTGTCGGATCTTCCTTAGTAGGGCTTTTAGTAGTTGTTTTTGTTTTATATTTAAGGCATTTCAATGTGCTAGACCTCCTATACTAAAAAAGATAAGCACTAATATAGAAGCATTCCTTAGAAAGTAGCCTTGCTAGAGAAAAAACTGTAGAAGTTTATTTAGATACTTGGACAGGGAGAAGGGCAAGCAGAACGTTGTGCTCAGAGTTTCGCAGGGAAAAGGAAAAATATGGACAACTTTAGATGATTTATTCTTATAACACTCGCCCAATCAGGAAAGGGGGAAAGAAAGAACATACAGCCACAGGAGATCAGTGCACGAATACAAGCATTTTTCCGATGTAACGCTATAGTAATAACACAGGAGAAGCACCAAGATGGGGAGGAGAGACACCACCACGTAGGTGTATTGAACGATAATGCTCACAAAAAGAACGCCACCAAAAGGATAAGGGAAAGCTTTCCAGAATGGCAAGGGAGACAATGCAACGTCTCCTTTCACAAGGCGTGGAATACAATCTGTACCTATGTTACTAAGGAAGACAAGGAACCCTATGTTTGGGGAAACTTCTCGAGAGAGCAGATACTATAGCAGGCAAGAGCCAGACAGAGCCATAAGAAAAAGTAGAAAGAAGGAGGTAAAAAAAAGGAGAAAAGGACCAATAGAATTTTTGAGAGGTACTGATGTTTCGACAAGGTACTGATGTTCCGACGTGGTTTTTGCACAAGATCGGTCCCAAATCTGTTGGTTTTGAGCATTTGATAGAGTAAAATCTTCCAGAAAAGCTCCAAAGGTACTGATTCTCCAACATTTGTCCTACCCGGGTTAGAAGTGGAGCAAAGTAGCAAGGAGTGGAACGTCTAAATTGAGTTGGCGAGGTACCATAATAAGCGGAAGACTTTCCTAGGTATGGAATAAATCACTCAAAAGAAAGGGCAAGGGCAAAGACGCTGCTCGAGCTACTATGGGATTATCGGAATCAGTCTCAAAAGAGTAGGGTCCAAAGAAAGCTGCTAACCGAGAAAAAGTTGAACTGCTATACCAATAGGTCTCACGGAGCGGTCTGAATAGGGCTATTGATAAAGAACTCAATTTGCACTATTGAAATTAATCTCAATTCATCTTCATCGGCGGGAAAGCAGCAAACAGGAAGTACTCAAAACAAACGGAGAAGAAGCCAAAGAAGGTAGAATACGACTCGAAGAGGGAGTTTCTTTCTTATTATAGAATCAGAGCGATCATCACTATGTTCAAGGGAACTCTCAGACTTTCACTTCGCATGAGTAACTGAAAGCGATACCGGATAGGAGCCTCCTTGGTTCCATAATCAAAGGAATCCCTAGTCCCAGTCGTCCCTCTTTCGGCTGAAAGGTAATTATCTGTTGCTGAAACTAGACCTTTAAAGGGGCAGGTAGCATAGGATAAAATAGGATCAAAGAAGTGGCAGTTTAGGAAGCTAAGCTAGAGAAAGAGTTGGAGAGGAGTATTTATTCCCAGTTTAAGTAGTAGAGTTGGCTCGGGAGTCAGAAGTCAGACTTCCTTTTTCATTCTCAGGACAGGCTCGAAGCAGCCAAGAGGGAGAGTGGCGAAGCGAGCAACTCAATAATCACAATTCACTCTATATTCATAGAAGAAAGAAGAATGAGAACTCAATCCTTTGATCGGGCGCAATAATAGGAAGATCTGGAGTCATACATCAGAGGAAGCTTTCCCAAACCCAACCAGGGAAGAACTAAAAAAGGAAATTCTCGAAGAAGCAAGAGAAAAAGAGACCAAGACCAGAAAGGATAGGATGAGAGGCGGAGAAGGAGTTGACTCGCTCGACCAAAGTCAGCAATAGCTCGCCCAAAGGAAAAGAGGAAGTTGGAAAGAACGATGAAGGAAGAAAGGCTTGATAATGCAATAAATAAGAAGACAATAAAGGTTCAATGAAATATGAGAAAAGGAAGAAGAAGAAGAGAATGAGACAGAAGACGAACCTACGAGAAGGTTTTGATGATTTCTAAGACTACTACAATCAATGATTGAGGCTCAAAAGGAGGGAGGCAAGGAATGAATGTGTTAAGCAAATGATCTTTTATCCTTTTTTCCTTTCAAACTTGGCAATTTCTCGGCTTTTTCCCTGATATTCTAAATGTTAAACAAAAGAAGATGGAGTTTCACCTTGCTTTTCTGATGATAAAAGCTCTTTTTTTCTTGTTAGTGGAGAGAGTCCTTCGCTCGTCTAGTGACTTTATTTTTTTGATCATTCTTTTCTTTGGTTTTCATGATTTGCATTTGAGGTTCATGAGAAGATGAAGTTAGTGATCCACTACACCTTTCAACAAGCACTTGATCCTATCCTATGCGTAGCGGTGGCTTCTCCCCTCTCATCATTTTGAGTCGCCCTTGTTCATTAAGGCGACATCTCATAAGAAAGTTCTCCCTTTCTCCTTTTTCCCCGCCCACGTAGCGGTAAAGAGGCGCCAGGAGTCATCTCGACGCTACCAGATCTTAATTCTTTCTTCGCCTTGGTGAAGTACCTACTACGAATGAGCTCTGGTCAGGGCAATATTCTTTGCGCCTGATTTTCTCATTTTCTTAACTCGGTGCTTGTACCATCCCATCGGTCAAAGACATGAGAATAGAAGGATACTCACCGGGCAAGCGTAGGCACAAGATGCTAGCTTCAGCTTGCTTTTCTTTTGCACTTGAAAAACATACTTGAGCACTTTCGCCATTCTCTTCTTAGCTTTCTTTACTACTTATTCGTTTGATTCAGAATCAAATAGAAAATGAGCAGTTTCGCGAGAGAAGTTGTAAAGGAGAGTTGACTAAGAAGAGGAGACTAAGAAGGAGAACGAGAGAGATGGGGATGAGGTCTCTCCACCATCAACGGATTTGACTCATCCAGACATGGAAAAAAAAGACTTTTTGACATCGTTCTCAGGTAAATGACTGAAAAGTAGGGAAGTTGGGCACTCCAAAGATGAGCTCCAAGCTCTTTTGACACTTAGGCTTTTCCGCAAACTGGGCATTGACTATGAGTGGGGGAATTCCCTTTTTAGTAATATGCCCCACCAGTTTCAGAAGCCCACGTCGGGGGATCCCTTGTCCCAGTTCTTCTTCTTTCAGAGGTTGTGGTTGTTGAATGCGCAAATGCTGACAACTTTCTGATTCCTCTTCTGGATCTCCCAAGATGATAAGCGGGGGAAAGAGTGAAATTCGGCTAGGTTCCGCTAATAAAGGTTACAGAGTCAGTAACCAAATCTCTGTGGTTGGTCAAATTCTGATCGATCCGAGGAGATTACTATCTGTCCCAAGCTTCTTTCTATTGATCTTTCGCATCCTTCAAGATAAAAATACTCAGACGAGAGGAGACTTCTATCATCTCGAACTCGGACGCGCGCGTACAGACTAAGCTGACAGAGATCCCTTTCGGTCAAGGAGGCAGGCTCGACTTAGCTTGGGCTTGGGCGGAATCAAGGGATTTCTTTCCAAGAAGAGGCTCGTGAATATGGTAGATTGAAGAGGACTTAGGCTCGACTGAAAGGCGAGGAGTTGGGAGGAGTTTTCGGACTATTTAGTCCTTCGGACATCCTCAGGACTTGTTTATATCCATATTAACCTGAGCTCATTTTCTTTTCTTTTTGTAACTCCTACGGAGCCTTCGGACGGTTTTGACCCCACTACGCGGTTGGGGTTGCAGATCTATATACTTTCTCGATCGACGAGGGCTTTTTATTGAAAGAACTCTGATCCATCAGTCAAGCCCTATTATCTGACACCTAGTGAGGGTGGCTGTTCTTGGGTGGTGAGTTGCAGTGAAAGAGCTAAGAAGTTGTGGATGTACATAGAGGGTGGGCCTCTCTCGGCTCAAGTAGGAACACTTTCTCTATGCCTACATACCGAATCAGACAAGTGAATCAATCGGAGCTATCTTCTTCTTGTCGTGATCGTGCTCTAGACCTATGGGACTAAGAACCACGGGGCTTGCACTCACTCCCTTTACGACCAAGATCCGGAGCTATTCATAGAGCCCGGGTGCTCTCGCCTAGGGAAGCTTATCTGTCCTCTAAAGAGCCTTAGCCATACCATGTAACTACAAGACGAGGGACCGAAGGTCTCTTTCGGAAAAGGCTTGGGGCGTCCTCTCTCTAACTGAGAAACTTCCAAGTCAACCTTCTTTGCTTAACTTAAGCCCTTATCTTCTCTGGGCGCATGCTCTCCCATTGATTGGGAATTCCCTTGGGCTTTCTTCTATCTTTGTGGATTTTTTCATGCTACTTTAGGATGAAAAAAGGCTTCAAGCTCACGTGCAAGTAGAGTAAACTTGTTCATCTTTACTCTTAGTCTAAAGAAAAGGAGGGAAGAATGAAAGGCCGGAGAGTCTTCATCGAATTCCTTTCCCCACCACCGGAGGATCTGGCAACTCGGACAAGAAAAGGAGACCATCGATGCTATGATATCCAGCATCAAGGCCAAATCCCAAGGCTAAGAATTACCGAGGACCACACTTCTACCCACTACGCGGTTCCTCGTCTTAAGGAAAAAATAGAATAGCGAGAGTTTTGAAAAAACGGTCTCTTCCCTTTGGCTTTTTGGAACGTGGGAAAGACTTCGGCTACCTTATCCCAAGGGTTTTGACGAAAAAAAGCATCTGCACTAAATGATGAGTTTAGATCCCATGCTCGAAGATCAAAGAAGGTTGAATCAGGAATAAGTGGGTGATTTATTGAAGAAGGACCTAATTAGGCCAAGCAAGAGTCCATGGTCCAGCGCAGCAAAATACGTCAATAACAGAACAAGAAAGGGCAATGCCGAGGTTAGTGAGAAAGTCAAAAACTATGTCTGTGGCCCTTGATTAAACTACCACAGACCGGTATCCCGTACCTAATCGACAAAGACTTTTTCGTTCGTAAGCACTGAGCGAGCCGCCTTGCCTACAAAGCTGAGCTCCTGATCCTGGTTGCCTTCTTTTCTTTCCTGTTTGCTTATGGCAGGCCCTTACCAAAGGGTGGTATCCGCGCAATAGGGCTTCTTCTTTCTTAGCTTCCGCTGCTTTGTCTTCTGAGGAGTCCCAGGATCAGAAAGGACATGATGAAGAAGGATAGTGAATCCGGTGTGGAATCGAAGGAGAAGGGAAATGGATATATATAGCCCTCCTTCTATTAGATAGGAAAAACTAGCTGCTACCATGGGCTTAGTACATCAAGTAGATGGGATTGCCACTAGAATAGAACTAGAAGGAGGAAGCCTAGGACAAAGACCCAAATAGCTCCTTTGATTGAAGGGAATGCTTTCAACTGCTTCCTCGCTTCAACCGCATTCGCTTAAGAACATGAAACTCACTATGAAATTCTCCTCGTTAGGGAAGCAAGAGGGAGAGGTTATGACTAATACACTCGATATAAGAGAGGATAGTTGGGGTTCGGGAATGAATAAAGCGAAGGATAGATCTTAGTGCAATACACTTTCCTTTCACTACTCTCCCACCCTTCAAAGAGTGATATAGGGAGGGATTGGCAGCCCTTACCTTAGACTTGGATGAATCTCAATCCGAATGAGTGAGAGATGTCTATAAGAGGGCGTCTTAGCTAGATCCATCATGCATGAATCATGAATGAGAGTTCCCATTAGAAAGGACAGGAGCAAAGCAGCGAGACCGGAAAGGTTATTCAATAAAAAGATAAAAAAGAATAGGTACGAAGCGAGAAAGAGGCAGAAAGAAAAGAAGAGAGGATTAGCTTTCTTATCTGATTATATCTTGTTCATATCATCAGAAAGGAGAGAGCAATTCAAGTCCTTCTCAACTCCTTATTTAGTAGCTCAACTTGCATTCCTTAACATTGGCAGAATAAGGAATGAGCTTTCAAATTCTTCTCAACTCCTACGAAACCTCTATTTTGAGTTGAGTTGTTTCATTTCATAATATAAGGAAGGGCTCCTCTCCTTCTTAGTCGAGCTGCTTTGCTCCTTCTTTTATGATAATTTAGTCCTTTTGCTTTCTTTATTCATCTTTGACCCTCTCCTCTTCTTATCAGTCGACTTTCTTCGAACCTCTATTTATCATTTGGAGTCGAGTTATTTCATAATGCACTCCTTCACAGTCCTTTCGCTTCGAGCCGGAGTACAGGTGAATATGGATTTCTGACTCCTTCTACGCATCTGGACCCCTTATAATTGCCTAGGAATTTGAGAACAAACAATAATAGGAGTGCAATCAAAGAATATTGAGAAGAAGAAGAGAGGCTCCGTAAGGAGTTGACAAAGAATTTTGAGAAGCGACTGATCGATGTTCTTGATTACACCTATGTACTAAGGCAAGCTTCTACAATGGAATATCTGTCTCTTTTTTAGTCGACAGAGGTCAAAGACAGCTCAAGCAATCACAGTAGGGGGAAGGTAGAATATCTGAACTCTGATTCCAGAAGAACCTACCCACGGGGCGGTAGCATTATCCGCTTAGGAAGCCGCTATCAAGAGTTGGATCGGAACCAAGATAATCCTCCCTTTTGTTCATAGGTATTTCATTCTATCATCTCGGATCTTGCTTACTTTACTTATGAATGATAAGGCTATGACCAGAGGCTTGCTTCTTTCTTTTCATCTTGGATCCGGGACAAGGACTATTTTGTGATTCCACTAAAGACAAGGATAGAAGGAGCTCATCAGGAGAGAGATTTGACCACAAAACTTCTACTATAAGTGCCAAAGCCTTATTCATTGTCTATTCACCCTGGGCAAAGATGTCAAATCGTGGCTCTTTACGTAACTCTTCCCCATAAGTACCAGTTAGAAAAGATGTCTTTTTGCGCGCATAATTGTTTGGAAGAAAGAGAATGAGAGGTTCAAAGAATTGGAGAGAGTGAGTTAGTGAGTTTACGAAGGAGAGGATGTGAGGCTCAATTCTGGGTCAGAGGAGTGAAAGGCTCGTACAGGGGGGCATCCGCGGAAAGGGCTGTAGCTCTCTAAGTTCTTGGTCTTTCTCTTTCTTCAGTCGTTCTTTCTTTGATTCTCGCTGTAGTGGTCAACTCCTTATGGAGCCTAACTTGTCTTATTTATTGAAAAAGAATTATTAAAAAGAAAGGAAGAAGAAAACCATTTCTTATGGCGGTGAAGTAAAGAGGTCCTTTCTATGTGGAACCGAAGGTTCAAAGAATATTGACGAAGTGAAGCGACTAAATAGGAGTGGGACTGGGAACATGATAGGCTTGAATCTAAGATCAATAGTATTCGAATATAAGATCAGAGAAATCTCAAATTAGTCCAAGGAATGAAAGGTAAAGGAAGAAACTGAAGGATGACTTTTTAGTGGAATTCTCCGACCGCCCCGTGGGAATATAGCCGGATGAAAGTAGCTACGGAGTCTTGTCTTCTCTTGCTTCTTTTTTTAGATGAATTTTCATCTTTTTTTGCTTAAGAAATTCATTCTTCGATCCCTTCCATAAACAAGTCCCATAAGAATTCAATGGAATAGAGAGGTGAAATGGGTAGGGCATTTCATTCCTTATTCATTCTCAGGCTATGACCCAAGAGGCTTGCCTTCTTCTCTTCATCCTTTTATTGCCCGCAAGACCAATCGTCAGAAGGAGTCTAAGGCTCCGTAGGAGTTGAGGCTCGCCCGGATTGAGTGGGATGCCCAGGAACCTTCTCACTCTCTCTCTTTCATTATCTCTTGATAATCTAATATGATATATTCAGTGAAGCAAAAAAGTAGATAATAACGGGAATTCCACTACTGAGCCCACGTAGTGGGTTTCTTTCCTGAACTCTTTTGGCAAGAAGCTTTCCTAATAATAGGGATCCAGTCTCTGGTTCATCAGAGTCCGCGCGAACTCATTTAGTTTAGTAGAGGCTGAAGACTCATATCCATCCGTCTCAGACGAAGGAAGGCCAGTTTCAGTGAGGAATAGGCTTGGGATAGTTTATACCATACTGACCGGTCAAAATCAGTCTCTCTAGGGCCACAAGAAAGCCTAGAGTCAGAGAGTCTAGGTTTCCAAGGGTGCACGGGAAAGAAAGAAACTCTACCTACCCGTTGCAGCGAAGACCGTATCTCTTCTTCTACTTTGATTGTGTATTTATTCAATATGAATTCATACTTGAGAAAAGCGGGCGCCTCCAAAGCAGTATCCAAGTTCTAATAAAAGAAAGAAGAAGAAAGATCTGGGAAAGCAGATTCAGTAGTTACGCTCTGGGGTCGCTATCGTGAACATTTAAAGACTTTTTCCGCTTCGCTCCATGGTATGTTTCCATCTTCGAAAGAGGGTCCCCCCACTAATTCTTTGCGCCTCCACCAGAAACACAAGCAAGAAGGAAGGGGAACTGCTACTGAAGTAGCTACGCTCCTGAAGTCGCTACGCTCAAAGGGGATCTTTCCGGGGTAGCTATCTCTTTCCAAGCAGCGAATTCAGTCGTTACGCTCCAAGGGGAAAATTGGTAGCTCTATCTTTCTAAATTTTAAAGCAGTAGATTTAGTCGCTACGCTCCGGCCAATGAAGGAAGGTTTGCTTTTATCATATATTGAATGATGAAAACGGTGTATGCCCGAAACGGAAAGATCGCGACTAGGGACATCATTGTAAACGGGCATCAATCGGTAGGTTGTTTCGTCAGCCCAGAGATCGAGGTCCTGGGTGGCTGTCGGAAAACTGTGTCTCAGCCTACCGCCATTAACTGGGTGGAGACCTGGTTCTAATGGCACGTTGACAAAAGCGAGGGTGGCTCCATACCCAAATGAAAAAAGAAGAGACTTTCAGTTTCTCTCTCTACTTTGAAGATCTGGACCTTTGTTTTTGCTTATACCTAGCTTAATTAGTCCAAAGGACTCTCAAATCTGGAGGACCGTCCGAAGGACTAGTCTTTGTGTGCTTTTTCGCAAATTCTTTGCTCCTAGCTACGGGGTCCAGGTGACAGATATGATCATTCCATATACTTCCTACCTTCTGGGCCTCAGAAACCGCAATGGAATCTCGTGACTCGAGTGTAGGGCGAATCCAGCTAAATCTTAGCCGGTTCTTCTAGTCTCAACCTTGATAATAATAGCTTTCTTTCTTACCTAAGCAGTGGCGTACGAGGAGCCTAAATACCGTGCACCCATACTGGTGCAGACCTGCCTTTGGTAATATCTGGTTGCCGCTTTTACATGGGTCCCCTGTGGAATACTTCTCTTATTCGAGCAAAGATATTACTTAGTGATGCTTGGGGTGAGTATAATAAGAAATACTCGTGATGCCTTTCAGTTTCCCTTTTCTTTAGTCTCATTCTTTGCTCTCTCACGCTAATACTTCATATCCTTTTCCCGCTCTTATCCACTCCTAGAAAATGCTAAACAAGCCGAACTTAAGGCTTCGATCAAGTAAAGCAATTAGGCAGTAGATTCGATCGAGACTAGATAGGACTAGGGAAAGAATCCCTTATCAAAAGAATGAAAGAGAGAAATTTATGACTGAGAATGAAAGAATGAGACTAAAGAGTTATAATAAGATAAGAAAGGTGCCAGTTGGAGAGGGAAGAGAAGGCAAGTTGATAAAGGACTTAAATAGACTGATATCTGATTATTTCATGTGCAGAGGCTGAATTCATTTCCAATTCTCCAGTCAATAAGAGTTGCTAAAGATAGTGGGAAAGTGGGGATTTTTCGTTTCCAACTTCCCCGTCCGAGGAGGACTTGGTCCGTCCCTGTGACCTTTTTGATTCTTTCTCTGTCTTCTTAGTAGTACTTTGACTTCTTCCCCGTGTAGAGGAGGAGCGAGCTCCCTCCCTTTCCTGGGATTTAGATGAAAGCATCCCAATGAGAGAATACATTATTCAACCCCACCACCTCATTAATCAAGATCAGTTCCATAGGCGGAGGTCCCAGGAGGAGATAGGCTTTTGATCTTGAATATGAGGATCCGAGTTCTAAGGCAAATAGAAAGAAAGGGTACTGAGATGAGGAAGCATTGACACGTAAAGAAAAGGAAATAGATAGGCTATTAGCCCTATAGCGCCGTCAAAGCCAACCTATGCGCACACCTGACTGAAGGAAGACCTGAACCCTCTGAGGGCAGACTTCGCTCCTTATATGGTCAAGCAAGCTCAGCCAACTCCAATCGACAGGGATTCTTAGATTTTTTCTTTCTATTAAGTGACCTTTTCATGCGTAAGGCTCAGAGGTTGAAGGATCTCCACTCCCACTCCGCGATGCGACTCAGTGCTGTGCTTTACGAAAGGATGCCCTATTTCATTACCATTCAATCCCTCATTTTCTCGTAAGCTCGACTTTCATAGGGGTCCGATCCGAGAGGGGCGAAGAACCTACGTAGCGGTTACGGAGCAAAGCGGCTCTACAATCAGTCTATTTCGCCTCTGAAACCTTTTAGTGTGGAAAATCAGTTTTTTAGTGGAATAAGACTTTCGCAAATTCTTTGCTCCTAACAGAGGGGTCCAGATGCCCCCGCAAATTCTTTGCGCCTTTGTTTTTTTTTAGCTGAGTCCTGAGATCATTCTTTGAGCGTCTTGTAATTAAAAGGGCTCCTTCACAGTCCTTTCGCCTCAAATTCAAAGATCATTCTTCTCACCGGTCCGTGGTAGCTTAATTAGTCGAGTTATTTCATAATGCACTCCAAAACAGAAGAAGGAGTTTTGCCTCAAATTCAAAGATCATTCTTCTCACCGATCTGTGGTAGTTTAATTAGTCGAGTTATTTCAAAAAAGAAAGGGCTCCTGTCCTTCTACGCTTTATTCTACTTCGCTTCTTCTTTTATGATAATTCGGTCCTTTCGCTTTCTTTATTCAATTCCTTGTTCATTGACTCCTTATCAGTCGACTTTCTTCGAACCTTATTATTTGGAGAGTTTTTTCTGAAAATAAAGGGCTCCTTCTTTTATGATAATTCAATCCTTTCGCTTTCTTTATTCATCTTTGACCATCTCCTCTCCTTATCAGTCGACTTTCTTCGAACCTCTATTTATCATTTAGAGTCGTTCGGAGGTTATGAAATAACCTACTCCGCCTTGCTTTTCTTATTCAAGATAAAAGCTCTTTTTTTCTTGTTATTGTTAGTGGAGAGAGTCCTTCGCAAATTCTTTTCTTTTCTTTGCATGATTTGCATTTGAGGTTCATGAGAAGATGAAGTCAGTGATCCACTACACCTTTCAACCTTTCTCCCTTATTAGGAGCGTAGCGACTGAATCCGCTTGGGACTGAGGAGATGAGAAATGTGTGAGGGCTTGAAATGAAAGACGTTCGGACGTCTCGACTGAATCAATGAATAAAGTCAAAGAATGATCGAAGCTCATTGAATAAGGACACAGGTTCATATGGATTTCAGACAACTGAGGGCTCGATTGAAAGGAGTCCAAGATTCAAGCTAAAACAAAGAATTTTGAGAAGCGACTAGTAATGATTGATGTTCTTGAAGACTTCCTCTTATGATACAAAGTCCTTAAGGAAGAAAACCTTGTTCATTGAGGTCTTCCTTTACGCTTCTTTAAAAGATATTATGTGCTTATAACTTCCGATTATTCCTCTTCCCCGGTACGTGGTAGTTTAATTCTTCTTCATTTCTTTTCTTCCTCTATCAAACTATGGAAGGAAAGCCTATTCAACTCCTCTCAACTCCTACGGAGCCTCATTCATTGATCTATTTTGATGCCAGCAAAGATCTAAAAATCATAGATCCTAGACTTGTGAGTCGAACTCCTTCTATTTCCATTCCTAAACCAAAGAAAATGTGCATCTCTTTCTAAGTCGGGTTATTAGAACTTTCAGAGTTATATGAGACAAGACTCTTGGTTAGCAAGTTGTCTTTAGGCATGGAAATTGGTTTGATAGATAGAATATCTAGATATCATATCAGTTTCAGTCATCCCCGCCCGACCAAGGAAAGTGCGTCCAAACAATCGAATGATAGTCTGTAGGGTGTAGTATTCTGCCTTCACTTATGAGCTAGCCGGATAAGAGGAGCTTTGCTTTTCCTCATGCAAGAAGGAGAAACTTCCCACTCTTTCTGCCGGAAAGGCTTTGATCCTCCAACTATTATGCCCTTCTGGGGTCCAGGAGTCACTAAATGGATGTAGACATTGGACCAGGGTAGAGACAGGATAGCCCCGATCGAGTTCTTTCCTAGTTATCTATACTAGTCTCCTACTGCATAGGTTCATATGGAATTTCATAAGGACTGTAGGACGGGTCAAAAATCAAAATTAGAATTAGAGAGTGACGGAAGTCCAAAGGGACTCAACTTCCTTATTCAGTAGAAGGGGAAGCCAAAAGGATAGAAAAATGCCATTCCTTTAGAGCTTTGCACCATGTCAGATATAGGCTGTCATGCCAGATAGTGAAGTTCGAAGGGGAAGAAAGCCAGTAACTCTTTATCAAATCAAAGTCAGTAGTAATAGACTGATCTGAGTCCTTTCAGTTTTCTTTCACGGGGGAAGTGAGCCCAGGCTTTTGAATTAATCTTAGGCAAAGGGGACGAGAACAAGAGCTCCTTTAGCCTTATACGAGGCCGACCACGAATCGTGCCTCTAGAAAAAAAGGTGGTTACCTCTTTGCTAAGAGAACTTGGATTCGTGTAGGAGAACAAAGATAGTAGCGCAGGGTAGACGAAAGGTGTCACACCCCCTCCCGAACCACCTGCTGTCTTAGCCCGAAAGACGGCGTGAAGCCAACAGACATCGTCTCCTCTAACAATCCCTGCTGACCCTACTGAACGTTAAGCCCGATAAACATACCAATCTTAGATATAAAATATTCAACATGGAACACCACACAGAGGAAACCACGAAAACCTTCCCAACATACATAAGATGCAGCTCTGACATCACTTGGTTTGTAAAATAACCTGATATAAACATCACGACCAAAACCTATACAACTAAAGTTTTATGACCACGACCTCAAGGACGATATTATTTAAACCTTACAAAACATTTCAACATGAACAGACTTAAAATACAACTCCAACCACGTATTGGAGTTTGATTCGGAACATTCAGCAGACGTTGGCAGTGTATCAGGCACCGGGAGCTCAATCTCTACCTGAAAAGTGGGAAACATTTTGAAAAGAATGAGCTACGAGGCCCAGTGAGTGACTAAATTTAAAACTCTAAATACGATCGTCGAAACATGTGATAAACCTTTAGACGTATAAATATTTTCAAACAAAGCATTTAACATAAATGTGTAATAAATAAGGCTTTCTAAAATATCCTCCAAGTTCATCATAAAAAAAAAATCTAACAAAGCATAACAAGTACATCAAACGTTTTAACTAACATGACCGATCTACGTGGTGTAGGGCACGCCCAGTACAACCAACGTTTACTAGTCCTACGATATAGTGGGGCCCACCCGGAACTCCCATCGTCTTTGTCGTAGTGGGGACCGTCCAACACTCACGACAGCATCGTTGTCACGTAGTACACTCAACGTCGACAACGAAAATATAACCTATGTGCACACGATACCATATAGCCTCAGGCTCAATATCTCAGTCATGTAATCAATGGAAAGCTCCACGAAGTCACATGAAAACATTTAAACATGCTTGTTTATCGTTATCTTTTGTAAAACTCAAGTTTATTCAGTTTGCTCGTGAAAAACTTAAAATCATTATACAATATTTGCTAACACATGTTTTACTTTAAAAGATGTCGTTTCAACTACTTTTCATTAAGCCATTAGCCACGTGCTCGAATATAACCCTCATTAGAAAATCTAAGCTCAAAACTCATGTTTGAAACCGTTCACAAAAACATGTATCATTCATAGACAAACATGTAAAACATGTAATTATGAACAACTGTTTAATAACATTTTAGAAATTGTTTTGTCACTCATTGTCTTATCTAGTTTCCCGGTTTGTAGACTCGGCCTATTTCCTCTTGGCTTGTCAACAACCAAAACGGAGCATTAGAATCATAGATAGGTTTTGTCCTTCCATGCTCATGAATTTCTAAACAATTAGATTAGGAATCACATTACAACCCACATTTCCAGATTTTCCAGATCCGATATCCTAACTTCCAACACCCATAACTTCCTCAAAACTTAACCGAAATTAATGAAATACACATAAAAAAATTCATTTTCGAACACTCTATAACGTACCTGAAGAAATGAAAACGAGATTCTCAACCAATTCGTCCAGAATTGCCCCGAAAACAGACAATACAGAATTTGAGGTTCTCTACCACTCCTTATCTATCTCCTGCAATTAACCCCACTTAAAGTCATTTTTGGCTCACAAAATCTTCATGAAAGTTGTAGGATATTGAATAAGCTTTCTAACCATACCAAATAGAGCTTCTGATTCGACTTGTGCACTTCCAGAATACTCAAAGCATTAGAGAACACCAGAAATCCTCCTGGTTTGCTCGATAATCCTGTGCTCTGTTTTCCATTTCAAAAACCATTAACTTCTCATACTATTCAGCTCAAGCTTCCTTCATGAAATTTGTTGGAAAATGAGCTAAATTTCAAGAAAATCAAATCTCACCTCTTAGTTCCTTCTAGATAGCTCAAACCGAACAAAACAACCAGAGGTTAACAGTTGCACCCAGATTCTGCAATGGCTGGCTTTGCATGAACTTTTTCCTATCTTCTTCAACCTCAAACCACGAAATTCTTCTTCTTCTTCTTCCTTCGCTCTCTCTTCAAAGTGCTCTGAAAGTTTGGATGGAAAATGATGGAGAAAAGAAATGAAATTGGGCTGAAAAACAAATGGGCTTGCGGTGGTGGGCTTGCTGTCTAATTCCACTTCGTTTCTTTTCTCTCTTTTTTTTTCTTCTTTTAGCTTAGTAATCCCAACTATGATGACAAGAGAAAATGATCCTATGGAAATCTCGGGTTTACAAAAGGTCAGTCCTCTCTCTTTCTTAGTATGAGGCTCCAACCTAGATTCTCTATTCTAATCTAGAGTGACGATAGATAGATCAGCCAAAGAGAGAGAGCTTCCCGCTCCGTGGGTTGTCCACTTCTCTTTCTCCAAGACCATTCAAAGCAGCAACTCATTCGATAGTACTAGCAGCGGTTGAACAAAAGCCATTCTTTCACGGCTATAAGCTCATTCCCCGACTTCTTAAAGCAGACATGTTGACATAAAAAAGAAATGAAATTGATAGAAAAAAGGGATGTGCAGTCTAGACCAGCCGATGAAATTGCAGCTACTTCGAAAAAGAGCCTATATATGGCTATGTAAAGGGGCCGGCTTCCCGAAAAGGTTAATGCCCTAGGATTAGACTCATCGCCAGTTTCCACAGATGGAGGGGCGAAGGATCGTAAACGAGACCATGAAAAGGCAAGAAAGGAAGAAAGGCCTAGGTGGAATATTGAGGTCAAAAGAAAAGGAGCCCTTGTTCATTGAGGCCTCAGAGCCCTATCCATGAATTTCTCATTTCAGGCAGTTTTCATAGAAAGGAACAAAAGGTCAATGGACCTCCGGAGGAACGAAGCCCTCCTATTTATTAGTTCCATCTTTGACCGAGTTCCATCTTTTCTACATCTACATTGTTCAAAGAAAGCTAATATGAATATAAAGAAGTCCTTCGGACCGCTCCGTTAGGAGTCATGAAATGGAATATGAACCTTCTTTGCTCCTTGGACTGATGAGAATTCCACTAAATGTTATGTAAATTCAAAGAAAGAAGGCTATTTGTGCGAACATGAAAGCGAAGAAGACGAACTTCTACCACCTAAGTCAGCCTATTCTTGGCCTTTCCTTTCTCCTAAGTCAGCGTAAACATCGGCTTATGGTGCATCCTCTACTTCTGCCCTCTCTCTGATTCCTGCAGCAGAAAGGGATACGGTCGAGTCGAGAAACCTCTGAGTTTTCTCTGACCGGCCTTTCCCTCGTCCATGCATGGGGCTAGCCTCGGATCTCCTTTCATAGGCTATCAATCCTTTTCATAAGCTATCAATCCTAAAGGCTTGTCGGCCAAGTGGCGTCTAGCTAATCTCGCAAAGAAGGTCAGTACAAGTCAGAAACTCTATCATCTCTACTAGAAGCAAGGGTCAAGCTGATCGTGGGAATTGAATTTCAAGCGTCAATTTCTTCTTTGAATGCGGTGGTAAATGAAATCAGTCTCAATGTCTAGCGAGAGCAGGCCCCTCTGCTACTCCATTCCCATCACAAGAGGTGGATCTGAGAACCCAATAAAAGACGAGAAGAATCTATTCCATGATCAGACCCCTCATTTGGATCTTGATTTTAGGACCACTAAGAAAGGAGGGGTTTGACTCGTGCACTCTTTTCCCAAGTTTGAATCCAAGAAGGGGAAGGTCGGACCTTAAATCCTGAGTGAGGTTCAATCTTTGCATTTCACAAATCTATATGGAAAACATTAATGAGATTATGAGAATCTAAGCTTTCCTCCAAGAGCGACTACTTCTCCTTAAGGATAGGATCCATCACGCTCTTGAATAGATAAAGAATGTATCTGTCTCAGTAATCTAACGATTTACGTAATCAATAGAGAATCGCGCGTTAGGAATAAGGCATGAAAGAGAAGAAGAAGAAGAAGGAAGCCTAGGGTAGGAAAGGGGAGAAGATATCACACCACAAGAAGGTCAAAGCACGAGATTGAACAAAAGAGGGCCCGCCCCCTTGCCGCTGAGTGGGAGGGTTATGATCCGGATAGGAAGAAGTACGAAAAGCACGAAGCAGTAGTCTCATCAGTGGATGGAATAGGCCTCGATCGGTCTTCACTTTCAAGCTCACTCGACGGATTTCTTCCATTTTCACTTTCTTCCTTGCCTTTGGTAATCTTTCTCTTTTCTCTTTGGAAACGACTTATGAAATTAGCTAGCCTACTGAAACCTACTTGAAGGAAGAAAGCCTATCGTTCTTGAATCGCTAATTTATGTCTTCATTCCCTAACATTCATACCCTTCTTCCTCTTATTTATGGATTTCTTGAAAGGGAGTTTTTTCGATAGGTAAGGCTCAAACTTCTTCCATTTTCAGATGGTTCAAGGGGTTGGTTGAAGCCATGAACCTTCTTTTTCTTCATTTGACACGAGACCAAGGACCTTCACACCATATCCTCGTCTGAGGGGAGCTCGAAGGCATCAATCCCCTTTTTATTTGACTTTCGCTAGCTGGCAAGTGAATTCGTCTTGCTGGTTCACACACCGCGGAGTGGGCTTTTGCTTACTAATAATTCTGAAGGTTTCGGACCTGTCCGAAGGACTAGAAATCCATTCTTTTGAGAGCCTTGTTCATTGATTGTGCGGAGGTCCGTGGTAGTTTAATTGCTTTCATCCTTTCTCTTTATTCATTGATTCAGTCTCGCTCTCCTTTCAGTCGAGCCTCCGGACCCTCGTAATTATAAATAACTAATGAAAAATCTATTCTTTCTATTCTCTATAAAGGACCAAAAATGCCTTGCTTACGTATCATTGGGAAGTGCATTAACATAAATACGACAGTCAGAAGAGGTAATACAAAAGTGTGTAAACTATAAAAAGGAGTCAAGGTAGATTGTCCCACACTAGCACTTCCGTGTAATAACTCTACCAAAGGCGACCCTATTCCTGGAATAACTTCCGATACACCTGTGACAATTTTGACTGCCCAATAACCAGTCCCGAGGTAAGGAATAAGCAGTTAGACCAAACGATGCGGTCAATACAGCCAGAACCACACCTGTAACCCAAGTCAATTCACAAGATTTTTGAAATCCACCGTTACAAAGTCAAAAGAGCGAGCCACCGCTCCGCTACGCGTGCTTCAAAACAGAAAAGCCACTCTGCGGTTCAAAGAATATTGAAACCTACCGGCTGAAAGAGTTTCAGGCTGTCCCCTCTCGGGGTAGTAGCTATCTTTCCAAGCAGATTCAGTCGCTATGCTTAAGAGCTATCAGATCTATCAAGAAAGAAAGATCGATAAAGAAAAGAGATCCAGATGTGGGATGAAATCGAGAAAGAAAAGAGATGAAGAAAGAAAGAAAGAGAAAAGAGATAAAGGAAAGAGAGATTATCATATATAAACAAGAAAAGAGATTAAGAAAGAAAGAATGAGAAAAGAGATAAAGGAAAGAGATTAATACAAGAGAGTAAAGATATCAAGATTATCATATATAAACAAGAAAAGAGATTAAGAAAGAAAGAAAGAGAAACAGATAAAGGAAAGAGAGAAAGACGTCTTTTTAAGCTATCAAATCTCTTAAGAAAGAAAGATCTGCGTGCGTGCGTGGATCAGTTAAAATGCCTCGTCAGTCAATCAATCTGGTGGGTCGTGAGGCCTAACCCCCGGTCCATGATAGTTTCATTTTTCTTCGGAGTTCTAGCTTCACTCATACTGGCAGGAAGTCATCTTCCTCTTGATCTTCTCCGTTACACTCAATTAAGAAAGTAGACAAAGAAAGTCAAGCCTTCTTGCTTACCTCCTTCTTGCTTTTGATAGGATGCGCCATCCATTGATAGGAAGGAGTTTTAGCCATCCTTGTTGCTCTGGCTTTAGTGGTTTCAAGAGACTAGATCACTTGATCGGCTTTCGTCAGCTATGAATGAGAATATCTTGGTTCTGACTGGCTGATTACTGGGATCCCATCCGTATTAATGCTTTATCAAGACTTTCCAAAACAAAGATACTGAAAAAGAGAGATTTGACTCTTTCATGATTCTACAGACCTGACGCATACTCAACGTCCAAAGAGCTTCACCGCTAAAGCAAGAAAAAGAGAAAATGGTCCGTTGTAGTTTCATTAGTGAAACAAGAGCCAACTGCCTCAGCAGCCTACTGGGTGACGAGATAGATTCCTATCCTCTTTCCCGCCTAGTCTCAGTCAATCAAGATTCGCCATATGAATAGTCAATCACTATCTGAAATTTGTCCTCATGTCCTACTGTACTACGAACCCACGGATTATTATCATCATACTAATCGGGAAAAGTTCTTTCTCTCACGCAATTCCCCTGTCCATCGATCACGCGAGTACGCATCCAGTCAGCACATAGCGAAGGGTTCATCAATGAAAGAATGACATATAAAGGAGTCCAATTCGGGATTGAGATTCAAGGTCAATGAGTAGACGGGAAGGAAAGAAGCCTCATTCGGAGTCATTCCCTGACTATAGGTAGTAATATGCTCCACCTCCATCGGGAACATCAATCCTCACCCATATGAAAAAAGAGTAGGACAAGCCTCAATCGGCATTCATTCTCAGGGAGGAGGTTCAGTGTGCCATTCTCATCTGAAATTGGAAGAGTTGAGGCCACGAGCACTCGACTGGGATTCTCTCGTCTTGCTCTCACGCGTGACTTTGTTGACCTCTGGGACGGATGCCTTTTGCCTTCTACTCTCATGATCTCGAGCCTTTTCCTTCACTGATGAAAGAAAGGATTGAAGATCTCCTGCCCCCACTCCGCGATACATAATGGAGTCCTCAAAGATGGGTTCTTTGAGAGTAGTGGTACGAATGTCTCAAGCAAATGCAAACCTCTATTAAGAGCCCTTGAAAGTGAATGAGATTCGGCCCTTCTCATCCCAGGTCCTAGTCGTCGATCTCCAAAACCAATACCAAACTCATTGGAGAATCAGACTAATGAAGGAAGAAGAAGAGCTGCCAACTCAACAGAAAGGGGGGATGACTTCCCTTCTTCGAACCCTATTTACCTCTTCAGGCTAGTCTTTTCATTCTCGATCCACTATGGGAGTTTCAGAAAGAAAGCAGATGAAAGAAGCCACGACCCTGCCCTATATCCACCGTCCCCAGACCTGCAACCTCGACCCTTGACTTGAGGCCTCGTCCCGGTCCGTGCTAGCTTAATTAGTGCTGCCGAGAAAGCCCATTTATCTAAGTCTTCTTGTTCAAGTAAAGAATGTGTCAATCGAGGCCAGGGAATCCGCTGCGGATGTCTTCATAGAAGATTCATCTCTTTTCGTTTTTCCTTCATCCGCTACTAGGAATCGATGAGGCTGCTTAGCTTATCTTATGTGCTTTGGGCATACGGATTCGACTAGCATTCACGTAGGTAGCATTTTCATGCGTGGAGCAATCACCCAAAAGCACGGGATTCTACTTTCTTTTCTTTCGGTCCTATCCTGAAAGTGAATATGGAAGAAAGAGAGAAAGAAGACTTTTCATTCTCAATGAATTAATGAAATGAATGAACTCCCAACCCATGAACTCGCACATTCACTATCTTGGAACTCTTGTAACAGAAGAAAGCAAGGATGAAGAATGGAATCAATGAATTAACTCACAAAGCATGAATCATGATACAAAGAAGAAAGAATGAACTCAATCAACTCATTAACTCATTCTCTTTGATTCGATATTGAGAAATCTCAGAATTTCATCACTCAATTTGAGTTTTAGATAGTGGTTGCTTTTTCTCTATCTTTCCCTTGTTCATTGACTTTCAAACTTTCTTCAAGAGGTTATCATATCTCTCCCGATATCAAGAGGGACAAAGTAGCTGGAGGTTGAGGGACGAAGTAACTTGACCGTCGGGAGAGGCGGAGAAGGAGTTGACGACCTATTAGCGCTTTCCCTCTTTCTTTCGGCTGAAAATCCGTTGTTGAATTCAGGTTCTACCTTCTGGTAGAAGTTTCCCAATCGGGATCATCGGAAGAAAGCATGAACTCGAAAAATTCTTTAAGGGGCGGGACCCAATTGAAGCAGCTTAACCTCAGACAACTCTCTTTGCATCTCCTATCTTCTCTTCATAAATTAGGAGCCGAGCGAGAAGCTTAGTAATCCCCCTCGTAAACCAACGAAGGAAGCTGCTAGCTTTCCCCTTTGAGACCTGTCCGAAGGTGCGAAGCGAAGCTGTAGGAGGACCGGAGGAGGTAAGGCGCGGAGCGAAGCCAGCTTATATAAGGGAAGAAGAAAAAAGTCAGGAGCTTCCTAGGGTAAGGAATGTACGGAGGACGGAGGACCATTAAAAACCTGACAAGAAGAAGACAAGGAAAAGACAACTCCAAAGGAGCAGACGAATCCTCTTCTGGGTTCTAGTAATATGGAATCCTTGAGTCAAAAGGACCGGAGCAGAGGCAAGGTTGTGATGATTATAAGGAATAGTACAAGTTAGAGAAAAAGAAGACAGGACTCCACTAATTGTCTTGATGGTTGTAAAGATCATGAAAAAGATTTGCATGGAAGCCAAACGACAAAGAAAAGAAGACGATAAAGAAAAGAAAAAGAAGGCAAGGCAACTCCAAATGAGCCTATGGTTTTGATGATTTACAGACTATTAATGGAATCTCCTTCGGAGGGGGGCGTTCACTTACGACAATGAATAGTCCTCCAGACTCCGGACCACTAAAAAACTGAAATCCATATTAACTTGTTCCATCGTATAAACGTATAAAAGAAAAATCACCTCTTTTATCTGAATTTCTTTGACTTTGCTTAGGTCAATACTCCTTTCTTAGTAGAAAGAGCTGTTATTTGACCTTTATTTTACGTGCAAACTAAACCACATTTGGGCATGAAAAAACAAGCTAGAGTTGAGGACGCAGACAGGTAAGCCACTCGGCTCGGGAACAAGAAGGGATTGATTGTCCCATTTTAGACAATATTTCTCTTTCCGGGCATGATTTGGAGCGACTTCCAAAGGAAGAGAAGACTCGAGGTTCAAGCGGATCATCGGTGCCCCTTCCCAATCCGAAAAGGAAGAGCGATAGGAATTCTCGCCCGAATCAATCTCTGAATGATAGTCTTAATAGTGAGCCGGAAATGAAACTACCACGGACCGGTGAGCCTTTCTCGTTATAGATCAGATGATGCCTCATCTCACCTAAGTCCTCTTATTTATGATTGGGTGTCTTGTACGAGTTGTCGATGAAAAAACCGCTACGTGGGATCCTAGCTTTCTTCTACTCTATTAACACCGTCTTCCTCCTATTTCCTATATTAAGGCGAGAAACTGAGTCCTTGGGCGAGTGAGTACGTCTTAAACTCTTTTTCTTGAGTTTGGTACGGGGAATCCTTTCTTATTAATGATATAAGGTTCGAACTCCAGATTCAAGAGCACCATAGGGTAGGATACTGAAACACAATTTACTTCATATGCGATTCATCAACGGGACCGAAAAGAGGTAGGGTTCACTTCTGATTCTGCTTTCGTACTTCTATTAATTAAAGCGAGCAAGCAGCTTATTCGCTTCCAACAGTGGGGTTGGCTTCGTCGTTCTAGATCTGGTGCATTATGGTGGGGAGTTTTGATTCTCTTGGTCAATATTCTTTGAACCTCCTGCCTAATTCAAGGCCAACTGATGACTCTCCAGCCGCAACTCACTCTGCTTGGGTCCAGCCCGTCGATCTATTTCGCTCTTTCTCTCCCATTTCTTGTTTAACTTCACTATCTTCACAGAATGCCAGAATCATACCCATGCCTCCTCCTTTGTTGTTGTATTTAGGTTTCAAATTTTTCTTAGTGGATTCCGACTAAGATCAGTTGTTCTAGCCGTTAACTCTCCTTCACTGATGAGAATGAAGATTGATAAACCACCTATAGGGAAAGGTCGAAGCCCTTGCCGTAGTCCGTATGGTCCCTTTCTCTTTCGAGATAAGTGATGCTTCCTCTCTGGTCTATTCTCTCCCAAAAGTAGAGAAGTTTTTCTCCGCTTAGCTGTAGTTGGGCATCTACCCTCTTTCAGTATTGGGTGCCTTCTTTTCTTTGTCTAAGAATTGGGATGATATTCTTTCTCGGTAGTTCTAGCTTTTTCTATCTTTCTTCTTCTGATCTTGATCAATCTCTGAATTCATGTCTTAAGCAAATGATCTAAGATCCTTTTTTCCTTTCATTCATTGCCTTTTCTCGGCTTTTTTCTTGCATTTTCTTAGTTTTTCTCATCTTTCTATTTAACGAAAATAGAGAAAAAATGAAAGATTTTTCATGAAAAGTTGCTTCTTCCCTATGTCAAAACCTAGCAAATTTAGGATTTTAGCTAAGAAAAAGAAGAAATTGAATATGTCAAAATCAGAGAATCAGACGAGAAGACGATTCTCCGCAGTTTTCCACTATACTCACTACGAAAGTGGAAAAAGGTGTTTTTGGTAAGACGAGAAAGGAGAAGTCTGAACTACGCCTACTATTCCACTTTAGAACCTCAATTTCTTCTATCATAGCCTTTCTTCCCCAGTGACAGATGAAAATTTGCTGTCGGGCATCCTCTATAACCTTATTTGTCTCCCTACTCTCGCTATTCATACCCAATGGAAGGATAGCTTCCTGCTAGTTCACTCCGTACCCTAGATCAAGAGGGAAAGAAGCAAGCTGTAGACTCCTACGTAGCGGGACAGCAGCGGACTTATGCATAGACTGATTCCAGGTTCCCTCTCTGATAATGGAATCTAACTACTTCCCCGTGGAGTGGGATGGATGGGGGAATAGCGCGTCCGTCTTCTCAACTTGTGCAGTGAGTTCGGGACTCTTTGAGAATATTCTTTCATTCATCCATTTGCCTTGGGCAATAGAGATAGCTGAACAAGCAGAAACTACGACTGCCCGTGGCTCGAGAAGGGGCTTCCCTTCGACTTAATAGAAAAAAAGTGATTTGGGTAGGCGTTAACTTCATCCGATGCGCTGGTGGGTGTACCCTCTTGTACGACCATCCTCTTTATTTTGCCTCTTTTTGGAGTTTGTCCCCTCACTCTGATTGTACAGAATCTCGTATTTCATCCATTTCTTCTTACTTGTTCATACCATATTGAGAATAATAGCTTATAAAGAATCAGGGATGATGCATTATCCCACTTCTTCAACTCCAAAACCGAAGAGTGGGCTACTTGCAGGGACAAGGGCTACCACGGCTCTCCTCAATTCCATCGATCCTTTCTCCTCATCCTTTTTTGTAAAGCCTGATTGAACTATTTATTGACTCTCTGCTTTCACTTCCTCTTATTCATGCCACCACGAGGCGAGCTTACTTCGTTAACGAGCGGTATTCTTGAATTGCATGCTAAACTCATCAATCGGGTTTGAAGGAGTCTCTATGGGTGGTTTTCTTTCGTCACTATATTCATTATTAGAAGAGGTAAATCAAAGGAAAGGCGCTGGGCACGTCCCTCCTCCTGAGCTATCCCGTACCTCCAATACGGGTGTGTAGTTCCGCTTAGTGACCACCTTGCATCCCTTGCTCTTTCTTCAATTGTAGTTTCTTTTCTTTAAAGATCGATCAGGTCTTTCTCCTCATCCTGGATCCTGTAGTTAGGACATTGATTTTCAAACTCTGTTGATCAGGTTCTATGATTCCACTAAAGAAAGGTACGAAGGAGCGAGACCAAGAGGGAGAGAGATTAGACGTTCCAACTTCCATTCTAAATAGCCTGATTGACCTCTTTACCTGTATTTTTGATTCCATTCAAACCTGCACTCCCCCTCCTTTGGTTTTGATGATTTTCAAAGAAAGAACAAAGATTAATATGATTCGAAAGACGATAAGTTACTTTATGAAATAAATAAAGAAGGAAAAAAGACAAAGTCGATAGTGAATATGGATTTCTCAAATTCTTTGATCCTAATAAGGGATATGTCCTTATTTTTGATTGAGGGCTTCGATCATTCTTTTCTTTTCTTTGGTTTTCATTCTTTGAAATTGAGGTTCATGAGAAGATTCTTTCAGTGATCCAAGCACTCGGCAAAAGCAACCTGAACCTCCTCTTTTCACAAGGTTCAAAGCTCAGAACATTCCATTGATTGAGTTCCACTCCTAATAAGGGATCAGCCCTTTCGCTTTCATTCCACAAATTCTTTGTGCCTTTCCTCGTAAATTCTTTCCGCTTGTCCTTCGTAGCTTTATTCTGCTTCGCACCCTATTGTTTCCAGTCGTCCGGAGGTTATGAAATAACTCGACTGTAAGGAGAGGGGAGAAGCAAAATGACTTAATTATCAAAGGAGTGCATTATGAAATAACTCTCCAAATGGTAAGGAGAGGGTCAAAGAATTTGAGGCGAAACGACTGAATTATCATATTTGAAGGAGCCCTTCAAATTAAGAAATCCATATAAACATAATGCACTCCTTCATCGAATAAGAAGGGAGAATTCCTTAACTTTCAGTCGCTTTGATCATTCTTTTCTTTGGTTGAATTTGGCGTTCATGAGAAGATTCTGTCAGTGATCCACTACGCCTTTCAAGAAGCACTCGAAAAAATGAAATGAAAAATTAAGCTAGTCCTCACCCTTGTTTATTTGAACATTTGTCTATCTATAAGGGTTCTGACTTGCACTCCTTTCCAGTCGCTTCTCAACCCTTGTTCATTGGTTCTTTTCTTTCTTTTCGAAAATGGCTGATCCCACGTAGCGGTTCAAACTTCCAGGCGAAAGCGCCATAAAAGATAGGGGGTTTTGACATTCAACTTTGAGTCCATTTTCAGCAGTTCTGGTTGAAGAAGAAGTTCTTCTTGCAGACATATATCTTATTCTAAATAGAGTCTTGTATATTCACTTATCAATAATATTGTAATAGACCGATCGGGATATAGTCATAGGGATAGTGGAATCTTTTCTACATTGGTACGTGAGTCACCTGGACCTTTCTTTCAAGAGATCCATAAATCAGTTCGACTATCCGGGAAGTAGGCCATTCGGTATCATATGTGAGACTGAGGACGTGCCTACAGCTATTTCATCTTATTAGTAATTCTCAGAAGAAGAGGGAGGGGTCACTAAGTTCTTCCAGTCAGAGTTCCGGATCGAGGATTCCCTTATATCTTTGCAGACTTATGCCTTATCCACTTGGCGCTACGGTTCCTAAGCAGAAAGAAGAGGATCGGAGAAAATTCTTATTGGGGTGATTCGAGTTTGAACCCTCTTTTCATTGTCCTTTAATTGACCTCATATCTTTTTTCATAGATTGAGTGAGGCTCAAAGAATGATCGAAGAGTGAAGCAGCGAAGCAGCCCCCATAGAACTCAATAGTTAAGGAGACAAGGGGGGGTCGAGTTCACGAGCGACTTAAGAAAGTCCCCACCTCTACCTCAAAAATCAAGGGCTAGATGACCCTTTCCATAGCAGCTTAATTAAACTACCATGGACCGGAAAAGGAGCTATATAAAGCCGCTTGACCTACAGGGAAAGGAGAAATGCCCGAGACTTCCAGTCGAAGGAGTCACTTAAGTAAAGGAAGAGCCAGCGGGGCTCGTTGTGCCATTAGACTAAGCCAGGGAATCTGTCTCGGAATCAGGAGCAAAGCGGCTTGACCATAGGGGAAAGGAGCAGTTTCAGTCTCAACATCCATTTTGGAAGCTCTTATCTGGCCTCCATCAAGATAAAGTAGCGAGGAATAGGTTTCATTCTCTCTGTCCGTCTTAAACGTCTTAAAAAGAAGGCCTTTCCTTATTCTGTGAAATCAGTCGGAACCATTATGAGAAGGACCGGGGTTATCGCTTTTGAAAGATGGCAGAGGGATGCGCCTTATTCTTATCCTCTTCCTTCAGCTGCCCCGCCCGGCCCAAGGACTCTTTCTGGTCTCGTGCTCCCTAGGACATTTAGTGCGATCGTACCTCTTTGAATGAGAATAGAAGTTCGAGCGTGGAATCCTTTGAACGTCAAATAAGAGTTCTTTATAGAGAAGATTACTAGTTGGGATATAAGAAAGTCAAGAAAGACGGAAATCCGCCTTGAATGAGGACTTACGATCTGACAATCTATCTCACCATCGAACGAAGGCTACTGAAACTTCTTTCTCCTTAACATAAAAGTTGCTTCACACCTTGGGTCGAGCTTAGCTCTGATAAACTGATATATATAAACTCAAACTTCTGTGCTTCCTCAAGAGATCCTGCAACTTAAGCTACTGCTTCAACTGAAACTTCTTCTTCTTCAACCTCGGACTCGTCCTAAACTGAGACGAATTCTTCTTGCTCTGATGGGTCTAGCAAATGATCCGAATCATAATAGCTTGAGGCACGCGTCCCACTCATCCCGATCCTTCCAAGTCTCTTTAAGATTTCCCCCCGGTAAGGTAAGCGAGTCGATAAGACCCGAGTTTTCTTTGAATGTGAATGAAAAGTGAAAAATAAGGATGCCTTGGCTCATGAAACGGTCAAAAACATAGAGACGAGCATAAGAATAGGAAGCCTTGAATGACCATATCTCTCCGCATATCGATCCGCATTCTTGATGCTCAACAGCTTTTGGTCGGTAGACCCTTTCTCTGGTTGAGTCTTTCCTCTTTCTTAGGGGGAAGCCTTACCGGGCAAGGGAGGAAGAGGTTAATATGGAATCTTGAGTCCGAAAATCAATGAACTTTGCGACTGAGGACGGGTCTATCTCGTATTCCTATCCCTAGTAAAGG
Source organism: Cucumis melo (assembly GCF_025177605.1). Classification (NCBI taxonomy): domain Eukaryota; kingdom Viridiplantae; phylum Streptophyta; class Magnoliopsida; order Cucurbitales; family Cucurbitaceae; genus Cucumis; species Cucumis melo. The sequence continues at coordinate 4,776,886 of NC_066863.1, read as the reverse complement.
GTGAATCCCCATTTTTTCTGGAATGACTAGACTGCCAAAAGATCTTCCGGGTCGAGTTTGGTCCTTTCCACAACTTAAATCAGAATGGCGACGACAGATGAAGCATCTGAAATCCAAGAACGCAATATTCTTTGCACCTACGCCCCGTCCTTCGGACTATCCATATTAACCTGTGAGGCCTTCTATCCTGTCTTATGGCACCTGTGAAAAGTCAATCAAAGAAAAGAAGCTCATTAACGATAATAAATAAAGTCAAGAAAAGAAAATGGGAATTCAAAATGTGCATCTTTGTGCTAGATTGAAGACGGAGTCAAATCCAAGAAAATGCTAGGTTTTAGGTATGGCTGGCAGCAAGAAATCATTCAAAATCTTGAATATTTTCTCTATTTTCGTTAAATAGAAAGATTCAAAAAAATCCTATTTTGCTTGAAAAAAGACGGGAAAAGGCAATGAAAGAAGAAGGCCTATAAAAGAAATTAACATATTTTGATTATAGTTTGAGTTTCTGGTCCGGGCAAGAAAAGAAAGGCAAGGATCTTCTTGATTGATTGACAGGTCCTTAAGGGAAAAGGAATGTGGAAAATTCTCATTCTTTGCACCTCTCCTCGCCTATTTAATAGAATGAATGACTTGCACTCAAATTCCCTAATGGATAGTCCTTCGCACCTTCCAGTCGCTTCGCGCCTTCTACGCGAGCCATAAGATTTAGTGTAATTCTCATCGGTCCATCAATGAACAAGGCTCAAATATATGGTTTTGGTCTATAGCTCAAAGAGTGTGAAAAGCGACTGAAAGTTCGCCTTTTATCTAGAGCAAAGAATTTGTGAAAGGAGTCTAAGATTCAAGCTTCATCAATGACTAATTTTTTCATATGGATTTCATAAAGGGAAAGGGCTCCTCTCCTCTCTTTATCAGTCGAGTTTCTTCGAACCTCCAAACAAAATCTCGCTCCTCTCCTATAAGTCGAGCTGCTTTCGCTCCTTCGCTCCTTCTTTTATGATAATTCAGTCCTTTCGCCTCAAATTCTTTGATCATTCTTCTCACCGCCCCGTAGGAGTCTCGTTATTTCATAACCTTCGGACGGACCCTTATTTAAATATTAGCTTTCTTCAATCTTCTTTATTTCATATAGTTTAGTACCGCTATGTGCGATGCCAGTTTAGTCACTTTTGGCTATAGCTGGCAGCTCTACCTACGGCAAAGAATCTCCTAACGGAGCAGTCAAAAAACCACTATTATCATTTGTAAAGATCAGCGGAAGATTGATGGAATTCTAAGAAAGACAGGTAACCTCCTCAATAGGAAGCGAAGCAGTAGTTGTTGGTGGGGTAAGTAACATCAAGCAAGAAGAAGCCACTCGGCCGATCCTTTCTCTTTATTTTAGGGGTCGTATGAAACCTCTCCTTTACAGTCTCGCATATTCACACCTCTTATCTTTGTTTTCAACTTCTTTCTATTTTGAAAGCAATAAGGAAGACACAATTACTGGGTCGCGCCCTCTTTGTCGAGTTAGAAAGGTTCGGGATTTTCATAAATGAGATGAGAGAGTCTTCTTGAATATAAACTTTGCCACAACGAGAGCTACTGAAGAAAGAGCTGGTCCTCCTTAGCTTAATCAGGAGTCGTGCATATGGATTATCTGATATTAGATCGTATCATAAATTCAGATTATCTGACAAAGCAAGGATTGCGCATATGTTGCCTAACCGATAGAGCTTACTAGACTTCTAACCGCTATATCTTCATCCCACGGCTTGCCAGACTCAAATCTTTCACGAAAACATTCCATTTGACATGAGGGACTCCTAACAACACAACTAAGCTATAGGGAAAGAACTAGGCTACGGGAGAGGATCAGTCTCGAGCATAGCAAGAGGGTACCCTCACATCTTGATCTCATACCAGAGGTGAGACTTGCCATAAGTCATCTATTGCCTGATGATGGCAAGCCAGAGTACGGCTATAGAGCATATAGGAAGTCTAATTTGATCTATGGCTGTTATGGTTGTGAAAAGATTTTTTAAATGACTGAGACCTTGAAAGAGCTGAGCGTAGAGATGCGTCTGTTTGATTAGTGAGTCCTTATGGCAATGTACCTATGCCAGAGTGTGGGATTCTGAGCGTTAAGGGAAGCCTCTTACTCGTCTGAGTGGGAGGGCTGATGCCGGATCGTCTGATCGATGTTCCTCTGTCCTAAGCCTTGGATCTAGGGATGCCTGAGCTCCTTTTGGGATAGAGCGTTCATGTGCTTGCTTCACACTCTTGGCTACGTCTTGCAAGACAGACAGAGTTGACTATAGCTGTGCATGCCAATGGACTAGCCGATAGGCACTACAAGAATTTTGGCCTTTAATGTCGGTTTAAAACCGACATTAAAGGCCTTTAATGTCACTTGGCAACCGACATCTTTGCGAGCGTTATTAAAGGCCTTTAATGTCGGTTGGGCTTTAATGTCGGTTTAAAAACGACATTAAAGGCCTCTTTAATGTCGGTTTAAAAACGACATTAAAGGCCTTTAATGTCGGTTTTCAACCGACATCTTTGATAGTGTTATTGAAGCCCTTTAATGTCGGTTTGGCTTTAATGTCGGTTTAAAACCGACATTAAAGAGGCCAATAATGTCAGTTTAAAACCGACATCAAAGGCTTGTTTTTGTTCATTTTTAGAAATTTATATTTATTTAATTCTTGTATTATTGTCCATTTTTTATAAACCAACATTGAATCCAACAAGTGAAATTAACTACAAACTTGAAACTACAAGTCACATTACGTAGGAAACCATATTATTCAAGTCTGATTCCACCAACAATGAAAATGCTATTAGCACTTGCACATAAATCCCATTCATATCTTAAAGCAACAATAAATCCCATTCATATCTTAAAGCACATAAATCCCATATTATTCAAGTCTGATTCCACCAACAATGAAAACACGCTTGTTGATGGTATCTAATGGTGCCTAGTTGATCGCCATCTAGGCTGAAGACCTTAATTAACTGTTTGGCTGAACCGCTAGCTAAGATAGGAGCATGTCTATGAACGGCTAATGCTGTAAGTGAACCTCTGTGAGCATCGATGGTTAGATACCGATCCCTCTGATTTCTGATATCCAGAAATTGAATATCACCAGCCTGAGAGGCACTGACAATCTGAAGAAGAAAACGATAAGCAGAATTAACAAATACATTTTAATAGGATACTGAAAATACATTGATCACAGCCAAGAAGTTTTATCACCTTCGACGAATCAAGTCCGGATTGAAAGCCAATCCCCACAACCTTTTCTACTTTTTGCACATGTGGGCGCATTGTGCAGACAAGCCTACAAGTTCAGAGAAGGGTGATGAACCATATTTTTGCACATGTGAGCTACACTCAAGTTGGCCCAGTTATTCACAAAGCAATGCATAAGAAAAAGGATGATGAACCATATTTTTAAATTTTAAGCAGCTCCAGCTGACCCAAAATAGGAGAAACCTGCCACTTCCTAAATTATTGTGAAGAGGTACTCACCAATGCTGAGATGCTGCAATCTGATGATGAAGGAATAGATTTAACGAGCTGCTCCTTGTCTAGGTCCCATAGCATAATAGACGATATCTCACCAGAAGCATACTGCATATCACATGACAAAAAAAGCTTCAGTAATATACCAGCAAGAAACTATAAATGTTTTCTTTCCTTTTCTTCTCTCTTCTGTGTTTTTGTTTTTGAGGAAAATGAGGAGATAGCATCTAAACTAAATACATACCAGATATCCAGACTGTTGTTGCCAGTCCACAACAGCATTTATACTACGAACACCAGGTTTGTGCCCCTGGATTGCCGAGAAAGCAGTTACAAGCTTCTGCTTTCCTTTTAGAGTGTAATCCTTCCAAATACGGATATTTCCATCGCCTGAAAAATACAGGAAAATTTGAAGTCAGGTACACTATTAGTGTTACAAACATCACCACCATGAAAATTAATCGAAAATGATGTAAGAGTTACATGAAGCAGCCAAAAGCAAGCTGTCATCAAGCTCGTTCACAAGACACAGTTTCGAAATTCCTTTTTCAGGAAAATCATGGTTATCAAAACTGTTGAGAAGGGCAGGTTCTTCATAATTCCAGACCTTGAAGACACAAGGCGAAAAAGTTCAGAGGGTAATAACTGGTGAAAAATGATTAGGGAAATGAACAACAAATGAATCATACTCATTTCAATATGGGCACGGTGGTATGACACTGACCAAATACTGACTTCCAATAAGCAGTAGTCTCCAAAAACCAAATGGTAGTAAAAAAAAAAAAAAAAAAAAAAACATGCTAGAGGAAGACACTACAGGTTTCATTACATGAGACTTAAGTTCCCAAATGTAACTACTGTCATCTAATCCTACATTGATTCGCAGCACGATTTAATAGACTTAATTGAACAAATAAATAAAAGAAATCCGCCATACCTAATCCGTTCATTCTCATCAGCAGCAACAACGATGGGAGAGAATGGTTGTAGCAATAATGTTTTTGTACCCATTTCAAATTTTGTATCCCAGCTAGCAATTGGGTTGTTGTTCAGCTTACTAACAGCTAATGAAAATAAGGAAGAGAGTAGAACAAGTTCAATGATGGGAAGCCAGAAAATCATGAATACAAATAAAATTGAACAAGAGGCTTACGAGAATGTTGGCATTTGGCTATCCGTTTCAGAGCAAATTTCTCCCTCTCCTCTCTTCTAGTAAATATTTCTTCACCATCATCAGCAGCAGTGAGGAGAGGCTTTGAAAAATGCCCACAGCTCCAGTTATAGATGGTTGATTGTGGAAGAAAACTGCGTTCAGATGTTCCTGAAGTTCCACCGGAACCCCATAAGGGATCAGCTAACCCAGAGTCTGGAGAATTCATTAGCTGAGGCCGGAACTCTAATGAGCAAACTCTTCGCATTCCTGTCAAGTAACTTGGTCTGAAAGGGCTGACAGGAGGTGTTCGAAAAGTTAAAGGCAAATGACCTGATACAGAAACGAATTTTCATAATCAGGAAGAAATTAGAGAAAAAGTTAAGATTATATAAGCACCCTGTGCTATATTTATTTTTTCAGTAGAGGGGAAGCCGCAACACAAGAAATAACGATCATTCAAAGTAATCAAACCACTGATGACTTTTCTCAAAATTGCACAGCAATGGTAAATAATGCACAGCCAAAAGAATAGCCATACCTCCATTCATATCAAACCATGAAGAAGAACGAGCAAGTCCAGCAAAAGTAGGAGGCTGAGATGCTGCTGTCCCATCAGTAGGTTTGAGACCGCTACTATAGTACCACAAAAAAAAAGTTAAAGGCAAATCACCCGCCTACCGAGGCTTGCAATGCGAGGAGATGGGTCATTGGCTAAAGTGCACATGGTCAAAACACATTGTGAATACAACGCATTATTTAGAGGTTTGGGCCTCGAATGATTTACGGTCCCATTGCTCACTGCATCTTCATGTAAAACTCCTGAATCTGAATGCTGAGATTCAGGAGTTTTAGATAGTACAGTAAACATGCTCAATGAAAGTTCAGACCAGAAACCCATAGGTTAAATCCCACTGAATACATACTGGAAAGATAAAACCATCAAAATCAGATTGTATTAAAATCTATAGTACCACAAATTAACCCTCCAATCATATCTTACTCGCACTAAAAAACAAAACAAAAACAAACACCAATCACTCAACAAGTCCAAACTTCAAAAGGTGTATACAACAATGAATAGTGGCAGATTCTTTCAATTAGTTCAACCCACTTTTCTTTATTCCAATAAACAAGATTTTTTCAAGATACATTTACAAATCAGAGGGAAAGAAAACTGGCCAATACTAGTAATAAAGTTATAACTAACCACGCGAAGACAGCAAGTATAAGCAGAAAACAAGGGGAATAGAGAATCATACCAACAGCAACCTCAGCCCTAACAAGTGGACTTCCATCCGAAACAACACTTAAGAGACTTCCAACAATACTGGTTTCAGCCCTAATTTTTTCATCATCATCACAATCATCATCGACAACACCATCTCTAGACGAGTCACTCCCTACATCAAGTAGAGTACCCAGTGCAAAAATTGCTGACGCCCTAACCTGAAACAGAAATCTACGTTTGAGACATACACTTGAGGCTTAAGTGTAGACAGACTTGCACATCCATGTAAAATATAGAATGAAGGAAGTAAATTATGAACCTCTGGTTGAGGCTCAGCCAATAAAGAACTAAACACAGCAGGGGCATCAGCCTGCAATCCTATGATTTGAGCATCTATGTAGTCTTCCCACAGTTTTCCAAGACAAAGACAAAGCCATTGAAGAAATAGCGGCTCAGTTTGTCCATCATTTGGTGTTGAACTCTGGAGATGCTTTAAACAGACGTGGATTAAATTAGCTTCGATGCATGCTTCCTGGCCTCGCCTGTGCCCATCAACAATTACCGCTAAAACAAATGCAGCCATTGCCCGCTGTTCTGGGAAAGCTTCCAGGCTATCAAGAAAGCGGATGAAATATGTATGCCCAACATCCTTTACTAAATCAACCTGGCAAGACTGTCATTCCAGAAGAATCATGGTCACCACACAAAGGTTTGTAAATCATTTGCCCACAAGAATGGTGAAGAAAAATAAAATGCATCTAGAGAGAGTTCATGTGGTTGGCGACATGAAAGAACTTTCTGAATGAAATAACAGCTAAAAAAGTCCCCAGTAGACCAAGTTCTCAATATGAAACAGGGATGTCGGAGAAAAAAAAAATCTTCCACATTCTTCAGAGAAAGATCAACACTAAGAGTACTAAGGAACAGAAAATCGACAACCTGAAGAACAATTACTTATATTATAATTATCGTCTATGCCCTCTAAAATTACTTGATTTTCAAAAGAATCAGACACTACATTGTTGTTTCAAAAGTGCTCCTGTTGACTGGTTTTCGAAACCACTATGAATATTCCGTAAGTAACTTTGATCATAAATGTTTTGGAACTCCTACCATTAATCCTTCAACTTAAGGTTTTAACTGTTTAGGAGTTTTGTCTATAAATATGATTATGATGGACAATGGAAACTTCGGGTAGTGTTCAACTTTAAACATAAACCAAGACACGTAAGATTGATCACAGTAAGAACAAGAAAAAATATACAGATCGAATAATTAAATATTAGTAATTCTATCCAGAAACATAAGCATTAGATATGAGAACCAATAAAATAAAAAAGAAAATAGAGACCATTCACAGGAAACAAAACTCTCTTCATGACACATTCAAAGGAAAGAGTCGAAAAACTACATACAAAATCACAGATGGAAGCTACGATTAGAGTACCCTAAAAAAAAAAACAACCGCAATTGCAAATATGCTTGCAGTATGGCACCCAAAAACGAAAATAAGCTCAAAACTCCTTGACCAAGGAGCTCCAAGACAAATCAATAAAACTAACTTGGAAAACAAAGCAAGTTCTCCCATCAAAAACCAGTCATTGTTCAAAGCCACAGTTGCAAAAGAATAACCTAATTATATTATATACCTTATCTAAGGCCAGAATCTTTGTCCATATAAAAACCAGAATTTGTCGCAGCTCCGGCGTTGTCGTCTGCAGAAGCTTTAGAACATACGGGAATATTCCAACGGACAAGGCCTAACAAATGAATTTATTCTATCAGCCACCAACAGCAAAATTCCCAATTCAAACTTACCATTCTTTTCGTCGACAACCCCAAAGCAAAAAACCCCAAAGCAACATCAGTGTTTGAAGAAAGTGAGGAGTGACGGCGGTGGTGGCGGGCACGAGCTGGGCACGAGGGACGATGGTGGTGGTGGTGCCAGTGACTCTTCGGAGAAGAAAGGGAAGATTGTTAGATGAGAATGAGGAGTGAAGAAGAAATTGGAAGGATGAAATCGTGTGGGTGATTGAGAAAGAGTAAAGTAAGAGAGAGAAAGTCATTTTTTATAAAATAAAAAATTAAAATTAAAATTAAAAAGGAGCTTTAATGTCGCTTTTCAAAACAAGGATGTTTAATGTCGGTTTTAAACCGACATTAAAGCTCCAGCTTTAATGTCGGCTTAAAACCGACATTAAACATCCGCATTTTCAAAAACGACATTAAAGCTCTTTTTTCATTTTTTCCAACCGACATTAAAGGCCAGATTTGTTCTAGTGAGGTAAGGATAGCGCATACGTTGCCTACACAATACTATGTATAGTCGAGTAAGCTAGCCTTCTATCAAGTCTAATACGAGGAGGATCTTTCTTGGTATACGATACTTGCTAGATTATGCATTACCAGACTCTCCGGTAAGACCGAAGAGTGCCACTACGATAAGTTTCATTATGTAAATACCGAAACAAACTTGTTGTGGGAGCAGCCAAAAGAGAAGAGACATTCATTCATTGAACGAAAAAAATTGAGTAAGTAATTTGAATTAGGTCTTACCTTGACTCTCTTTGACTAGTGCATTACAACAAGAAGAAAGCTACGGGTGTGAATCTTAGGCAACATTGAGGCTAAGGCGGGGTTATTCGCAAGGCCAGAGGCAGTATCAAAAGATATAGATCCCAGTCTAGAAAGAGAGATAACTAATTTTCCAACCAGTGGAAGAGCCTTTAACCCACAATTAAACTACCACAGACCGGTATGAATACGAGTATTCTCTTTCATAGGAATAAGTACGATAAGCCTATAGTCCTAGGGAGCCTAGGGTCTTTCGAATCAGCTAGAACGACTGAAAGGAATCCATCTCGGAACAGTTCTCGTCGGATCGATCAAGAGTAGAAGCTTCTGTATTTAGTTTAATAGGGTTCGGAGAAGTTATCCCCCACTCATGCCCCGTGGGAGACTCTCTGCTTTACCGAGAAGATGAAGGGAAGGGGGACCAAGGTAGGCCAAGAATAGGTTATTAGTAGCTCATCCATAAGGGTAGATGTATCCGTAGGTTCGATATAAGCTTGCCCAAGAAGGAGCAGCTCTCCCAGATTTATCGCGTAGTGGGCTTAAAGATGAAAGTCAGAGGAAAGCCTATCCCAAAACTAATAAGAAAAGAGATGCTTCTCAAATTCTTTAAACTCTCTGACAGTCGAGCTCCTTCGCTAATTCTTTGCTCCTTCTCTGCATTGCTTTTGTATGATATTCGCTCTTTTTTTCTTGTTAGTAGAGAGAGTCCTTCGCAAATTCTTTGATTTTCTTTGGTTCAAAAAGAGGTTCATGAGAAGATGAAGTCAATGATCCACTACACCTTTCAACCATTCTCCCTTATTAGGGGTGGAACTCAGTCAATTCCATATGAACCTCCGGACGAGTCAGAAATCCATATTCATCTGAAAGGTGTGAAGCAGCTCGACTAAGAAGGAGAGGTGAGAAGAATTATTGAAGAATTTTCAAGCTCATTCCTTATTCTTCCAATTAGAAGGTGTGCAAGTTGAGCTACTAAATAAGGTGCGAAGCAGCTTGACTAAGAAGGAGTCAATGAACAAGGGAGACTCAAAACGAATCAATGAACAAGTCATTGAATAAAGTCAACTCAGAATGGAATGAGTTCAGGAGGTCTTCATACTCCGCTCCAAAAACAAAGGTCCTCAATGAACAAGGAATCCATTAGAATGCAGCGAAGGACTCATTCATTCCACAGGTTCATATGGAATTTCATGACTCCCAATTCAGTCGCCTCCTCCTACGGAGCCTGATTTTCCACTCAAAAAAGTTTGAAGGAGGGATGGAAATAGCTCGACCATAGTAAGAGGGACGTAGGACCACACAAACTTATGCTCCGCTCCTTCGTAGTCTTCCTTTACCTTTCATTCTTCTTCTCTTTATTCAATGATCATGAAAAGGTAAACTTTCAGTCACTTCGCTTTGCGCCTTATGGAGCAACTTTCCCTTTCCAGCTTTCCCTTTCCAGCAGAGGGAGCGGACACCGGAACCTTATTTCCACCAACGAGGGGATATATTCCCACCAACAGAGGGGAACGGACATCGAAAGCGTAGCGGATCGGTGGCTTCGCCCTTTACATTTTCAGCGTAACAAGGCGCAAAGAATTTGCGGGCTCTCATCTCAAACTATATGATTCAGTCGCTCCGCTACGGGGTAGCTTTCGCTCTAAGAAGATCCAAGCAGATACAGTAGCTACGCTCCAGGGCAATCCAAGCAGATGAAGGAAGTCGCTCCGCTCCCTCTGGCTTCGGGCAGATTCAGTAGCTACGCATAGGGAAAGGAAAGCATATTCAGTTTCAAGAGCAGATTCAGTCGCTACGCTTAAGAGCTATCAAATCGATTAAGCTATCAAATCTCTTTTGAAAGAAAGAGAAAATCTCTAAAGGAAATAGATTAATACAAGATATCAAAGATATCGAGATTATCATATATAAACAAGAAAAGAGACAGATTTAGATTTTCTGGTAAGAAAGAGAGATCAAATCGATTACGAAAGATAAACAAGAAAAGAGATCCAGATGTGGGATGAAATCGAGAAAGAAAAGAGATGAAGAGGGATGAAAGAAAGAAATCGCTAAAGAAAAGAGATAGATTTTCTCGTAAGAAAGAGAGAGAAAATCAATTAAGATAATTCTCTTAAGAAAGAAAGAGAAAAGAGATAGATTTTCGTAAGAAAGATAGATCAAATCGATTAAGACAGATCGATCAAGATAATCGATTAAGATAATTCTCTTAAGAAAGAAAGATCAAATCGATAAAGGAAAGAGATTAATCCCCTAACAAGAAAAAAAGAGCTTTTATCATACGAAAAGCAAGGCTCCGTTAGGAGTTGGGAAATAGTACGCCTGGTTCACTAGGTTCTACCAGGCCTAATCATTCAAAAAATCTGACTTTGAAATAAAATATCGCGTGAGTGAAGAAGAAAAAGACAGAGGGGAGTTGGACAAGATAATATTTTTAGATTTCGATGTTAAAGTTAAGGCAGAGGATTCTATCCATTTTTCCAACAATTATCGTTTCTTTTTGGGACCTAAAGGCAAAGATTTCATCATTGGTATAGGGGGGTGGGGGATTCTCGGACTGAGTTTTTTTTTTCTTGTTCTCTTTATTCGGATCTTTCATCTTTATGTAAAAGATTTGAAAAAAAGATATTTTTCCCTTTTTCTTTGTCTTTATTTCCTAATTCTTTCTTTCATCTCGCTCTTCCTCTACCTGCTACGTCTCCATTTTTCTACTCTTTTTTATAGTTATAGTCTTTTGTGTGGGGGCTTTCTTATCACTTATTTTGATAATCCTTCTTCTTCGACTTATTTTGATAATCCTTCTTCTTCGGAGGATTCCTTCGCCCTCCAGGTCCTCTCAGAACCTTGGCCCGTGACTCTAAATACCCATGCCTTAACAGCGATGGCTATTGATTTAAGTCTTCGGGTAGCACCACTAGATCTTCAACAAGGTGGAAATTCTCGTATTCTATATGTACATGTTCCTGCGGCTTGGATGAGTATTCTTCTTTATATCGCTACGACTATCAACACTTTCTTCTTCCTATTAACAAAACATCCCCTTTTTCTTCGCTCTTCCAGAACCGGTACAGAAATGGGTGCTTTTTTTACCTTGTTGACTTTAGTGACTGGGGGGTTTCGGGGAAGACCTATGTGGGGCACCTTTTGGGTGTGGGATGCTCGTTTAACCTCTGTATTCATCTCGTTCCTTATTTACCTGGGTGCACTACGTTTTCAAAAGCTTCCTGTCGAACCGGCTATTATTTCAATCTGTCTTGGATCGATCGATATACCAATAATCAAGTTTTCAGTCAACTGGTGGAATACATTGCATCAACCTGGGAGCATTAGCGGATCTGGTACATCAATACATGTTCCTATGCCCATTCCAATCTTGTCCAACTTTGCTAACTTTCCTTTAGCAACCCGTATCTTCTTCGTTTTGGAAACACGTCTTCCTATTCCATTTTTTCTCGAATCTCATTTCACGGAAGAAACCTCAGCTTTTTATGCTAAAATGACATCAGTAGACTCAAAGAATCCCATGGAGCGGTAAAGCCACCCCTTCCACTCCCCGTACCTAATAGTTCAAATCGTTCTGCTAGGGCACATGTCCTACTCTCAGTTACCTCCTAAGTCAAGACCCTATTAGGAAAAAACCACTCTTGGGTGTCTGTGAACCCTCTCGTTCGGCAACCTCATCCTCGCTAGTTCTTTTTATCCTCTCCTTTGATGTCGATTCCCCTGTGCTGCTTACTAACTAATTACTAAGCAAGAATCTCTGACCTTGCTTCCCATACTGCTTTCTCTTTAGTAGTCTTTCTGTGTCGATTGATGATGATAATGGCAGCACAAGATCTTTTACACAGCCTCAGACTTATCTCTTTCACCTGGATGTCCCCTTTCTTTTGTAGAGGTTATTCCTTCGAGATCCATTATAGGGATCTCAAACAGAAAGAACGAAGAAACTCTCTTTCCTTATTCACACCGGTCCCTTGATGAACAAACCGCTGACGCTTCCTCTTTCCCTTCAGCCTTAACCCCTACTGTGATTCATTCTTTTCGACCGGATGAGCTACTTTGTGCCTATCGCTTATTCACCCCTCTCCCTCTCTCTCTCCTTCTACAAGATAATACAAGACAAGAATGAGAGAGCTACGTGGGAGAATGAAGATCGAATTCAACTCTAATTCCATTGACTCGTAAACACACTCAATTACGCCTAGCCTTCTCGTTCGTGATCCGACCGGTCCGGAGGTTTTTCAATAACTCGACTCAAAATTGAAGGATCAAAGAATTATCTCAGAATTTGAGAGTGAAAGTCATTATATTTATCGCCCTTTCTTTTTTGAAATAACTCGACTCAAAATGATAAGGCTCAAAGAATGATCGAAGCGACTGAAAGTTAAGGAATTATCCCTTATTTATCGCCCTTTCTTTTTTGAAATAACTTGACTCAAAATGTAAGAAGAGGAGCAAAGAATTTGCGAACTCCTTATCAAAGAATGATCGAAATCCATATTCAAAAATTAGTGAATTCGAGGTTCATCTCACGCAAATTCTTTGCGCTTGATAATTGAAACATTGACCTAGAGACTGAGGGCTCGAAATGAAAGACGTTCAGACGTCTCTCAAATTCTTTGACCGCTCCGAAGGAGTCATGAAATTCCCAACTCAAATAGCTCGATTGAAAGGTACGAAGCAGCTCGACTAAGAAGAAGTCAATGAACAAGGGTTGCGAGGAGTTGCAAAATTCTTTGCTCCTTTTTAGGAGCGCAAGTACAGAAACCGGAGGAGTTTCCATATTCAATTTGATCCACTAAGTTAAAGATGGAACTAGAAGACGAGACTGAATCAATGAACAAAGAGGGGAGAAGAGAGAAGCGACTATTCATGATCGATGTTATTGGCTCTTCCGAACAAGAAGGGTTCGAAGAGATTATGGCAGATCATGTTCACCAAGAAATGACCCGAAATTGGATCTTGGTCTATTCTATTTGAGATTCTTCCTTTTCATCTCCATCAAAATGTAATGTAATGAGAGTGTGGATTCTCAATTGAAACCTCCCATTTCTCGAGATCCCATAGCATGCAGCAACTAGTTGTAAGAAAGAGGGGGGAGTCTCAAGAGAGATTTCAAGTGTGTAGTGAGGAGTAATAGGTAGCCACACCATACTTCACTCGGCCCAAGCAATGCCCATCCCATGCCTTTCTTGGTTGGACCAACCCAACCGGCGATTTCCGTCTTCCTTCATTGGGAGAGCAATAACAAGTCTCTCTTTTCTTTGGGGGGGGGGGGGGGGGGGGAGCAGAGCAGTCAAAGAAGAAAGCAAAGAAAACGATTGTTCTCAAATGGCTATTCCTCACAATTGCTCCTTGTGATGTAGCGGAACCATGGCAATTAGGATCTCAAGACGCAGCAACACCTATGATGCAAGGAATAATAGACTTACATCACGATATCTTTTTCTTCCTCATTCTGATTTTTGTTTTTGTATCACGAATCTTGGTTCGCGCTTTATGGCATTTCCATTATTCAAAAAAGAAAATACCGCAAAGGATTGTTCATGGAACTACTATCGAGATTCTTTGGACCATTTTTCCTATTATCATTCCGATGTTCATTGCTATACCATCCTTTGCTCTCTTATACTCAATGAACGAGGTAGTAGTAGATCCAGCCATGACAATCAAAGCTATTGGACATCAATGGTATCGGACTTATGAGTATTCTGACTATAACAGTTCCGGTGAACAGTCACTCACTTTTGACAGTTATACGATTCTAGAAGATGATCTAGAATTGGGTCAATCACGTTTATTAGAAGTGGACAATAGAGTGGTTCTACTAGCCAAAACTCATCTACGTATTATTGTAACACCTGCTGATGTACATCATAGTTGGGCTGTACCTTCCTCAGGTGTCAAATGTGATGTTATACCTGGTCGTTTAAATCAGATCTCCATTTTGGTACAACGTGAAGGAGTTTACTATGGTCAGTGCAGTGAGATTTGTGAAACTAATCATGCCTTTACGCCTATTGTCGTAGAAGCAGTTCCTAGGAAAGATTATGGTTCTCGGGTATCCAATTAATTAATCCCTGGGGAAGTTTAAGTGGAAATGAAAGAAAGAATATCTTAGTGAGGGAAAAGGAGGGAGACCACTCAATTTCAGGCTGAGCTCGCTCGCTCTAACGCTTCTTTAGTAGACAAGGAGTTCCATGCATAAGCCTCTTTAGAGAGAGGGGGGAGTCCTACACGAACTCGTAAGTCAAGTACTAGACGAGCTATGTCTACGAAGCAGAGCGCCCTCATCTTGCTTTTGGTGAAGCTTAACGAACTAGATAATAGGCATTTTTTTATGGTAGGAATAAAGAAGACTATACTACTTTTTAGGCCGACCACAATACAAGTCATGAGCGATAGTGAAGCCAAGCCGTATAAAGGCGAGCAGTCCTTATAGCAATAGCAAACAGCCTACTTATAGCCCGCCTACCCTCTTTTTGCCCTAGGCTTTTTTCTGAACTTCTTCTGGGTCTGACAAGCTCATCAAATGGCAATTCTTCACCGCGTACTGGGACAGTGGGAATGAATTTTATTACTTTCTTTTCATTGATAGATATGTGTACCATACCAAAGAAGTAAGATGCCGATATGCTTGATGTACCAATCAAGCCCTAATTAAGCTAAGGAGGACCAAAGAATTTGCGAGGCGAAGGCTCGACTGAAAGGAGAGGGAGATTCGCAGCAAAGAGAGCGATCAATGAATGAGGATAGGGGAGGCCCTAACCGAGAAAGGATCCACGGCGGGGAAAGCAGAGTCAACGAGAAAGAATGAATAAGTCACAATCTACCTAGGAAAGATAACAAGGACATCGAGAGAGCTATCTAATTCATTCTCTCTTCACTCCGCCATGCTTTGTTCACTCTCTTCGTTTAAGCGAGTCAACTTCTATAAATCACTACTGATAGTAGATTCAGTGATAGTTGTCGAACCAATCCTCTCAACATATGTCTATCCAATTTCTTTGTGCTAAGTGTACCATTTTCCCTATCCCGTACCGGTTCGTGGTAGTAATCTTTGTCAGCTAGATTTGAGAACAGCGCCTGAACTGAACTACTACTGGCTTAGCTGCCTAGCTACTAATAACTTGGCACCCGTCCTGCCAATATAGTAGAAAGAGTAGTTGTAGGATTCCACTCATTGCACACTTGTTAGCTACAGTTCCCATCTATCTTGTAAAGAACTAGAACTGCCCGCAGTTATAGGACTAGCTCCTCTGGCCAAACTCTTGCTTCTCAAATTCACAGACTGAAGAGGATGAAAGTTGCATTAGCTACTTACTTCTATTAGAGTCAGACAAGGCCTTGACTCTCTACCTTCCTATATCATACTTGGGAACTACTAAATCTAAGTCTGAAATATCGACCTTGGTTCAAGTCCTAGCCTGAATTGAACTCCTTACTGATATTGTTTGTGGGGTTAGGGTAGTTTACTTGCAGGCTGATAAGTCAGGTAGCAAAGCCTAAGATTAGATGACTAGTTTGTTTCACTTCAGTTCCCCGCCGTCGTCCCCTATCTGAAAGCATGGAAAGGTATCCAGAAAGCACAGTCACAGCTATGAGATAGGCACCCTCTCACCTAATACCCGCTACTAAGGATTGAAAGTAGCACAATCAGCTATAGAACTTTAGATCCACGAATAGCCGCGGGCAAGCACCTTTCACAAGCAAGTAGCTAGCTTCCACCTTTTTGAACAGCAAGGCGCGAAAGCCTGAGCCTTTCCTATAGCTTCTACATAGACTTAGCAACCAAAATCAAGGTTTTGGTTCCTTAGCTGTCGAGCTACACAAGCTAGTAAGCTAGTATACACGCATTTGCCTAATTGCTTTAAGAAAAGCTTGACCTCCACCTTGTCCTGTCCAAAACTATGGAACTCATCTGAAAGGTCGATTTTCTAGATCAAAACGTTCACTCTAAGAATAGGGGTAAAAAAGTGAACCACCTAGAATCGATCCATGACCGCGAAACAAAAGGAGTCCTTTACCACTAGGCAACCGTCTTTACCCGCCTCAACCGATCGAGGCTCGGACATGCCAACAGCCAATACTGACTCCTTTCCCTCGGACAACTAAAAAAACTAATACGACTTGTGAATCCTGGTCCGTGGTAGTTTAATTTTTGACTACCCTTAGGACTGATGAAATTCACAGCAGACAGACAGAAGTTATGACAACCACAGCCACAAGCGTTTTTTAGTCAAGGCTTTTGAGGCTCCTCAGGCTTTCAAGCGAATAGACTTGGAGGGCATATACCGAACCTGGCCTCTTTTCCTAAGTCGAAGTGAGAAAGGTTCTATAGAGAGATCACCGAATTCACCTTCTGAATGGAGATGGAAAAGGAAAGGAAACAATTCCCCTTGCGTTGAGGATAGATCGATCTACTCTTGCGCTTGCTTTCGTAGACCTACTTTCTTGATAATAGGAGAAGCGAGATAAGTAGGATAGGGAGATGTAGGGCACCGTCCATTGATAGAGTTGCTTGAGCTCTTGGAGCTAGTATGAGCATCTTCATCTTGCTAGCGAGCCAGTCCAGGTTGAGGAATTTGGGCCCCCACTCCCGTCCCGGGGCGTTAAGGCTCATCGCTATAAGGAAAAACTTTCCAATCAAGGGCAAGCACCGCTCCGTCTTCCGCGTAGTGGGCTCGATAGAGATGGCCTACTTTATTTGAGCTTCCTACTATATAAATAAGGCATCCCCCCATACCTAAATGGCTATACCTATATCCGACCTTCTAACCACTGAAAGTTCAATCTCTTAAGAGCCACAAAGGTTTTCAAACTACTCCGAAGGAGAGACAGAAGTAGCTCGACCATAGGAAGAGGGGACGAAAGAAAAGAAAGCGAAAGTGTAGGCTTTGTCCAAACCTACTAAACCTACTGGAATAAGACGACTCCGCTACTGAATGTTCCTTTACATTCTAAGGCCACCAACACCCGACTTACCAGAATGTCCCGTGGTAGCGCACAATGCAAGTCTTGCTTCACTGAAAATAAAATTCCCAAGTCATCCACTTGCTTACAGGATTTCCCAAGCCAAACGGTGAAAGCATAGACATCCATCTTGATTCCTTAGATTAGCGAATTTCAAGCTGAAGTGTGGAAGGTGACCTTGTTTCAGGTCTTGTGATGCCAGTGGATTCAGTAAAAGAAAGAAAGGATAGGATAAAACGAAAGTAGTTGACGGTTGTCCGCTACGCGTAGCTACGCTTCCGCTCCCGAGTGAGAAAGACAGGCGCAAAGAATATTGCTCTGAGAAAGACAGGAGAAAGTGCTTACAGGCTGTCCGCTACGCTCCTCCTTCGGAGCAAAGATCATTGATAAGAAAAGATATTAACCTGTGGATTCTTTCATTCTCTGGGTTTAGTGGGCTCATTCTCTTTATCTTAAGATCTAGCGATTCGGTACATCCGTCTGTACCTCAATATTCTTTGAGCCTTTCTTTTTTCTTTTTACAAGAATGAAAGAATAGGTTTCACGAGTCAAGGGAAGGAAGTTGCAAGAGCGATAATACATAGACAGAACTTCTCACTTAATGAATTCACTGAGGAATGTGGTGAATCTTTGAGGAAGAGAATCTTGCGCTTTGTAGAAGCTAGCCCGAGCGTATTTTGGGAGCGAGTGGGTACCATACAAAAAGCGTGAACATGTTCCGATCCGAGGGCGAGAAGGCACCACAACAACAAGAAGAAGAGGCAGGAAAGAAAGTCCAAGTGGAAGAGGAAGGAAAGAAAGAAAGTCCAAGTCTGTCTTAGGTGTGAGGAAGGAAAGAAAGAAGAAGTAGAAGAGGCAGGTGCAAAGAATATTGCAAGAAGTCAGCTCAGAAAATATGATGGGCTCTGCCCAAGAGCAAGAACAGGAAAGAAAGGAAAAGTGTGAGGGGCGAAGGCCTACAGAACAGGCAGGAAAGAAAGAACAGAACAGGTCTGTGTTAGGGAAACTACAAGTCTGTCTTAGGTGAGAGGAATGAAAGAAACTACAAGTGTGAGGTGAGGCAGAGTAGGAGTTGAGAAGAGGTCAATCAGTATAAGAAAGTCAGTCAGTACAAGAGGTCAGTCTGTATAAGGAAGGAAGTCTTTATAAGGGGCAAAGAATTTCACGACAGCAAGAAGAATAAGTATGGTGGTCAAGAAGAAGAAGAACTAGGGTCAAGAAGAAGAAGAAGAGGTAAGCTAAGGAAGAGGTCAGAGGTCAGTATAAGGAAGTATAAGGAAGAGATCAGTCTAAGTCAGTATAAGGAAGTCAATCAGTATAAGGAAGGGGGCAAAGAATTTGACGACACCCCAACACTAAGAACATAAGGAAGTCCGTAAGTCTAAGGAAGAGATAAGGAAGAGGAAGTCAGTCGGTATAAGGGGGCGAAGCCCTACAGTACAGGTCAGAGTTCAGAGTACTGGTCAGTCAGGAAAGAAAGGAAAAGTGTGAGGGGCGAAGCCCTACAGAAGAGGAAGGAAAGAAACTACAAGTTTGAGGGGCAAAGAATTTGAGAAGAGGTAAGAAAGTCTAAGGAATAGGAAGTATAAAGGGGCGAAGCCCTACAGAAGAGGCAAGTCAGAAAGAACAAGTCAGTATGAGGCGCAAAGAATTTGTGGAAAAGAAGTCAGCAAATATTCAGGGCGAAGCCACCATAGAAGGCATAGGAAAGAAAATCAGTGTCTTCTCTTTAAATGGTTATAGAACCTTCTCGCAATCTAGAGAGAACCCGGAGCAAGGAAAAAGCTCTTCTAAGAACCCTGGTACTAGTGTACTAGTTTTTATCGGGGAAGAAGCTCATCCGCTTATTTGTGCAAGATTGGCTTATCTGCTTCTCTCCCTCTTTCTCAAATTCTTTCTCACGCAACTCACGCAAACAATATCCAGTTCTTCCCGGTCCGTGGTAGTTTAATTAGTCTTTCAAAGTGCACTCTACCATATTAAGCTACGAAGGCCTGAAGCGAAGCGCATTTATCTAAGAAGAGAAAACGAGTCCTTCGCAAATTCTTTGCCTCTAACTACGGGAGTGCAAAAAAGAAAGATTAGACTTTGAATGAGACCTTTTGACTTGTTTATAGGAAGGAAAGCCTCCTTCGAACGGAAGGAAAGAGCTACCTTTACCGCGGAGTGGGATTCAAAGGTGTCTGACCAAGATTAAGGATGCCTTGCTCAAAGAATTATCGAAGCGAAGGTTCAGCTTCATTCCTAGGGCATGTCCGCTTGAATAGTCTATCTAAATCCTACAATAGGTTTCTCCTTAACTCTTTATTTATCTCTTCTTAGTAGGTTATCTTCTTTTTCTCTTCTTCTATGATGGAGCATTACTTTCACTTTATAATTCCACCTCGGGAATTGAGTTTCCAATCTCCCTTCCACAAGATCGAAGAAGGAGAGTTCCACGGGAAGTTTAGTTCACATTAGAGCTAGAAGAGGTATTCTGATTTACTTATCGGGAATCTTCTTGGTCAAATCAGTAGAAGAGTCTAAGAAAAAGGGAAAATCCATAGGAAGAAGTTCAAAATAATGGATTTCTAGTCCGAAGCAAAAAGAAAGGTCCAGGTGACTTATCCACTAAATAGTTCTGAATTCCATTACTGAATAAGAGAGATAATGAGTCACTCGATTCTCGGTCCGATACAGAATAGACTTCCTTTCAAGTCGATTTTAGATACTTAACTCAGATACGATAAGAAGAATCAAGCCCAATCATCCTTTCAAGTCGAGCAGCTACTCTTTCTGCGGAGATAGAGCTGAGTCTAACCTCTTGCCTTTAGCTCTCGCAGCTTTGCACCTTCATAATGAAAGAAAGAATACCTAGGGGTGGTAGAAGGAGTTCCAAAGCCTTCGCTAGCTCTTCACTCTGATTCAAGATCGATCCTACCTCCTCTTCCTCACGGTCTCGTGACTAGGCTTGGCAGATGGATTGTGCTAAAGATATTTCATACTATCCGATCGTATGAACTCTGAACCCGATTCTTCTTTGAATGTGGGATGTGAAAAATGAAGAATGAGGCCTATGTGAAAGTTGGAATCTTCGCTTTCTTAGGGGAAAGAAAGAATTTGATGATGGGCCTAGGCGAGATAGACAAAAATCAGTCAAAGAACCCAGCCCAGCCGCGTAGAAGGAGTCTGACCTTTCTTTCTTAACTCTCTGAGGCTACGAAGAACGGGCTTTGATTTTCTTCCTTGCCTCTGCACTCCCCACTCCTCTCTCGTCTTTTCTTCTTTTTCTTCCTTAATTCTTTCTTTTTGAACTCCGTGGGAAATCCTTCCCCGCGAGTCAAGCAAGAGGCTTTCCTTCCCACCCTCAATCTCGAGGAGAGAATAAATGCTTCCCTCGGGGTCGCTCACCCTGATTTCTACCCCTTTGAGAGAAGAGTCTTTCAGGTTGGGATTTCTCAGGATGCACTCATAGTCGGCTCTTCTACACATGCATCCATACATAGTAGCTGCAACCCTTTCTCCTTCCAATTCCTTTGGAGTAGAACCTCAAGGGCATGATTCGCTTACTCCACCAGGGAGTGGAAAGATTTGTAAAGGCAGATGGAATCATCAAAATGATCGGTACATTTGCCTTCTTTAGAAACCTTCTTTCGTACTTTCCATCCAACCTAGATTCCTGGCCATCAAGTAGAGTGAGTATCGCCTTCATGTATGCGCTGCACTGCTCTGTCTCGTATAAGCTTTGCAAATTATCTTCCATGAACTCATCAATCACCCAAAGATCGAAGAAATCAGGGGCTCCCGCATAGTTGTTTTTTCTTTGTCCAACCGAAGAAATTCTGAAACCACTCTTTTTCAACATACTGATCATCAACGTTTTCTGCATGCTCGCTTCACCATAGACGAAGACTCCTTTTCATTGGCCGACCAAAAAGTTCGTTTCCAGCCAATCGAGAAAAAGTGAATTCGCAAATTCTTTGCGCCTTTGTTTTTAGGTCTCGAAAGTGTACTCCTTTGGCCTTCCTCTCTTTTCTAGAAAGTCCACTAGTAGCTTCATCGCTGATATTCCTCGCATCTTCATGCGCTGTGAGTCCTCCCATAGGTTTTTTATCGTAGTATGTCTGGTTAGCAGTAGTTGCGCTATCTCCGGATCCTTTCTTAGATGAAGGAAATCATCACGAGCATCGATCTTCCTGAAGATTCTTTTGGTGCGCTCTAGCTTGAGGACCATCATCATGGTACTCGACCCTCTGTGCTTTCTACAAGCATCCCCTTCCAATCTCGCTCAGGCTGAATTTCCCCCATACTCAAGGCTTTTTATTCTCTTTAATGACATAGTCGCAGAGGGTACTCCACCCTTTATGAAAGGTTACACCGCATTCTCTTCCCTCCCACTCATGGAAGACCTCTCTTATTCGGGTTCTTGTATTATGTCGGGAGGCAGTTTCATTGAGTAGCGCATCATGATGATGCAATTCCCTATCCTGATCCTTCTCCCCCGCTATCACTATGGCTGTGCATCGGAATAGCAAGGTTCGAGCACCCAAGGCAGAGGGAGACTAGGCCTCAAGTCAAGAGGATGAAATCTGAGACTAAAGGAGCGTGTAGAGGAATCAGAAGCAAGTACCTATATTGCAGCGAAGTGCTGAGTTGACTCGATATAGGAATAGCAAGGACCTCTACTGTCTGGGAAGATTCAATAGGTTTTTGACGACTTCATTCTCCCCCTCCCTCAATGAACCGCTACCTCGGTCTTTGTAAGAGGGTCGGAGGATGAGAGCTTAGATCAACCAAAACGAGGTTAGAGAGCTCGAGCCAGAGAGGGTCAGTGCAAGGGATAGGTTTGAACTAGCCATTAGATAGAATCTTCAGACTCCTCTTCCAATGGGATTGGATCGATAGGTTCGATCTCTCTTTCGTAATTCAAGAAGTTTGGATGGGATCCCTATCTATACGATGGTTCCAGCAAACTCTTAATTTAATGGGGCATTGGGATGTGGTAGTTCATTACTTCAATTGGCACACGAGTGCACGAGGGGAGGGGACCCAGTACCCGTGGAGGTTTTTCGACCTGAGGATGTGGCTTTCTTTAGTTCTTTTTCTTCTTTCTTTTCATATTCATTCATCGTCCTGCTTTTGATTGCATATTTCTGTGATAGTACTCTCTGGATTGATACCTAATCTACCGTATTTTTCTCATTTCTTTCTCATGAGCTGAAGCCTAGCTACGCGTAGCGGACAACCGTCAACTACTGGATATTTATCCTATCCTTTCTTTCGGAGGAGCGGAATAAAGTCAATGAACAGGGGCTCCTAACCTCTGATTTATGGGGAGCATCCTCGACTAATTAAGCTAATCTGGACCTTTGGTTTTAGTTCTTAGGCTTTCTCTTTTTAGTCGATTTGGAAGGAAAGCCTAAAGTCCAAGAACATTCAAGTCCCATGATCAGACTGACAAGGTGTGGAGGGAGGATCTTCCCAATCCGAACCAATAGGCCTCTTCTAGGTGGCTTCCTTTCTAACTGATCGAGCTGAGCTGCAGGGAGAATCCTCCATAATGATGGAAGATGGATCAAACCCTTATTATTCCGTTAATGAAGAAGCGGGAATAGGCAGATATGGAAATGGAAGTGGAAAGAGTTTAGGAAGTCGCTTCTTCCAAAGCTAAGATTCTTTTTTTTTATATGAACGAGGATCAATCGAAGACTAAAAGAACTCAACACGAGGAAAGCCTGACCTTGGACACGAAGACCTCCTCTCGTTCGTAACCTCACTCTTTTCTTTCTCTTAAGGAAGTGCTTGCACCGGTTTTCGGGGTTTAGATCTTTGAGCTATGTCTGGATTCAATCCCGACCTTGGAATAAAGAAGATGGCGCCTTTAGCGCCTATAAACTGGCCTAGCCTCTATGTCTTTACCCCAATTCTCTTTCATTTGATAGCGCTTTACTCAACATCTACATCTAATTCAAGATAAACTGCTTCATGAGTCAGCTAGGGAAGAGGTAGTAGGCTCTCTCCCGGATTTACCGTTCCATGGGTCGGGCATTGGGAGTTTCATCCGTTGATGTCCAAGGATCTTTCCTTGAAAAGGGATTTTGAGCCTTCACCTTCCAATTCAAGACTGATTAGAAAGGGCACCCATTTATTGTTTTCCTTATCTCCCTGGCCTTCTTGGATAAAAAGAAATGGCTTCGTGGAAAGCCATGATCGATGCCTCGTCCTCTACGACTGAGGGATTGATTCATCCCGTATTCAATCATCTCATTCAAGTCCCAGGCTAAGCATTGAGACAAAAAAATGAAAAGAGGAAATATGCGGCGATCGAGCATAGATAAGCAAGAACTGGACCCACTGCAACTGGAAGAGCTGGGACCGTGGAGTGGGAATCCAATGCCCTTCTGTCTGCTTTCTGACTCTCCTTTTAGTGGAATGAATGAGGACTGAGCACCGGTCCGAAGGAGTCTTTTAGTGGAAAGCTAAAATAAAGCTCCAGATGATAAAAGGTGAACTTTCAGTCGTTTCTCTTCGCAAATTCTTTGAGCCTCAGTAGCTTAATTATGATCCTAACTACGAGCTCAAAGAATGTTCAAAAATCAGTTCTAAGCTTTTAGTGGTCTCATTGATAAGGACATATTCATAAGAGGTCTCAACTGAAAGGAGAGGAAGGACTCAGCTATTAAAAAACAAAGGCTCGACTGAAAGGAGAGGGAAGAAGTCACATGAAATTAGCTAGCTCATTTATCCACTAAGTCAAAGATGGAACTAGACGATCATTGAATAAAGAGAGAAGCGACTGAAAGTTTTCCTTTTCTCCACTCCATTAGTTCCGAACTTGGCTCCGCTCCTTCGTAGTCCTTCTATTCTAAAAAATGGTATATCCTTCTTTTCTTTCTTTTCTTTCTTTTCTTCTGAAGAAGTTAGACAAAGAGAGAGTGATGGGATTATGCCTTTGACTCTCTTTCTTTCGTCCTCCTTTCAATAGGAGAAGTCGTCCCCAAGTCTTATCATTCTAATGATTTTATTAAAGCGAAAGCCCTTCTTTTCACTTCCTCCCAGATACACGGCTTACATACCTGGCTTAACATCCTTGGAAAAAATCGAATCGAGGGTTCAAAATTAGCCATTCAATCTTGTAAACTCAGAGAGACCGAAATTGGAAAGAGAGATATGAACGGGGAGGAATAACCAATCGATGAAGGAACATGAAACCATTCTCTTTCAATAGAGGTACGAGAAAGGGTTGAGGGCAATGAAGTAAGGAAGTGGTTGGATTTTGCGAGCTGTTCCAACCCCGGCTGGATGTGATTCCAAGAGCCAAATGAGAATGAATATCACACTGAAGAGTCAAGACCAGGCTCCCTAATAGAATGTTTACCCGATCCATTCTGGATCGACCGAATTGGTATAGAAGTTTGAACATGGGAAAACCACAAAAAAGACAACTTATTTGAATAACCCAGTGACCTACCAATTGTAGAAGTAGGATCTTTGGCAAGCAATAAGCACTTAAATAATACAATTCGAGTGTACCATCTTCTTTCTCATTTCGAGGAAAAGGTGCGGGAGGAAAAGGAAACAACGGAGGGATCCGAATCGGACCTAAATGGGAATGACATGAAAAGTCTTTTTCAAAACCTAGCATTAAGGGCGTGACGACGATATACGAGAGGAATGGAGAAAAACTCGTGATTGGTGTGGAGGGGAAGATTTGTTTATGATATAGTGAAAGAAAGAGTCGTCTCATTTCCTTACTTCTTCCTTCTTTCAAATGAATGAACTTCAAGGCTGGTTCTGAACGCCGCGTAAGATCATCTTCAACCAACCTCCACCGCCTTCTTGTCTTATCCCGCCCTTTCGGTCCGTCCACTAAAGAATTGGTTATACACTAACATAAATAGTCTTCGGATATCAGAATTTAGGCCAGCGTGAAACTTCTCAATAGAGATCAAGTACAAAGTCGGTAATATACACGCTAAGAGAAAATGAGAGATGAAAGAAATTACTATCAAAATCAAGCTCCTACCCATTTCATAAAGAGCTCAAAGGGCCCTTCGTTCGTACCTTCTTGGCTTAGACTTTCAATTGAAATTGATGGCCGCCCTTAGCTAGCAGAAGCTAAGCACTTGAAAAGCGCGCTAAGAAACCTTGCTTCTCTCGGCCTTTCTGTGCAAGAGTCCCCCAGTAGCGTAAGAGAGGGTTACCTTACATACTTCAGTCTTCCCCTTTTTACGTAAGCTTTTTATTAGCAGTCAAGTAGTACAAGAGCTTCAAAGACAAGAAGAAGACCCCATTTAGTGGAATTCATGATCCGTACTTTCTTCTTCCTTATGGGAGTCCTCCCTCCGTCCTACAGTCGTCATTCAATGGAATATGAACATGTCCGAAGGACTATCCATATTAACCTTGATCTTTGAGCCTCCTACGCTATATACTCCGAAGGACGTCCTCTAGACTCGTTTGAGTGGAATTCATGAGTCCTTCGCTTTCAGAGTCCTAACCTTTATATCCGCTTGGACTCATTCATGGAATTCAAACTTCTGTCCGACCTATCCACTGAAAGTATCGGCATAATAATTCAATTATGACTGAACTTTCTCTTTCCTAGGCTTGATTTATGGATGTTCTCAAATTCTTTGAACCTATAGACCAAAACCATAGATTTGAGCCTATTCTGAATTCCATTTTC
Organism: Cucumis melo; assembly: GCF_025177605.1. NCBI lineage: Eukaryota > Viridiplantae > Streptophyta > Magnoliopsida > Cucurbitales > Cucurbitaceae > Cucumis > Cucumis melo. The sequence goes on along the minus strand of NC_066863.1, from coordinate 4,750,779 downwards.
ACTTTCATGTTCCCGGTCCCCCCTATCTTTTATGGCGGTTCCACTTTCACTTTCACTTGTTAATTCCACAGGTCCGAAGTGGAATATGAATATGTCCTTATCAATGAGACCACAGGTTCATATGGATTTCAGACTCCTTCGGAGCGGTCCAGGTTCCACTAAATTCTCTCTTGATTTTAAGTCCTACAATTAGACGTGAGAGATGAGGCCCACAACTTATCCAGCAACGGACCTAAGTCGCCCTATTCTCCCCTGTCCTAAGACTAATAGAAAAAAGTACGGATGGTTCTGACTCTTATTGTCGAGCGGTAACCTATTCTGTGTCTTGGGAAAGAAATCTACCCTATTTCTGATATACTATAATACCTAGTAGTGGGCTTCGTCAAAATACCAGAATAACGAGTAATCCTACATCCTAGACCCGTCACTCTTGAGCGGGCCACTCGACTCTCTCTAATTCAATCGACTTCCTCTTTCAGTTGTAGGTCGATACAGTTACCAGTTCAAAGATAGGGTTCACACGGATCGTCTTATTTGTATGTAAGCCGCTGAGATCCATATCGTCTTGGTCGATCCCATTCCTATCCTTCCCCTACTGTAAAAACAGATTCTGCTTTCTCTTCAAAAGCCTCAGTCTCGCCCACGTAGCGGTAGAGGTGGGGAAGTTGCTTTATGGAAATTCTGATCTTTCCTCTATGAAGAAGTAAGAAGAAATAGATGAAATAAGTGGAACCGAAATAGGACACACCAAAGGTGATTAGTCTCGACACAATATGCTAACCAACGAAGGAGAGGTGCGAAAGCCACTCGAGTGAGGTTAGGAAGGAGAGGAGGGGCATGGTCAGGCCACTAAAGCTAGGAGGTTCAAATCCTCCCATCCCTCTTTCATGGTTTTCCTGCTTCTTTTGACATCAACTTCACACGTAGCGGGAGGCTCAAAGAATTTGAGAAAAGGTCAGATCTCTTTTTCAGAGAAAAAGAAAGGTTAGAAGAAGGAATCAATGAATAGAGGACAAAGAGTGAATGAATTGAGAATGAAAGAAGAACTCAATTTCTTTGACTCTCTTCAGTGGATAGTCGGACAAAAGTTTGAGTTCCATCTTTTCTTTAGTGGATTAAACGAAAGAACGAACAAACTCATATTTCATTAGGCCTCAGTAGTTTAATTATGAGTGGAAAATCTGTTTTTTAGCCTTTATTCATTGATTCAGTCGAGACCTCCTCCTCTCCTTTTAGTCGAGACCTCTCTTTATCAATTGAAAATTCTTTGAACCTCTATTTGAATTTGAGCTTTTTGACTCAGAAATCCATATGAATATATATGAAACTGAAGACAGCTAGAAAAGCTTGAATTTGGGGAATTCGGCAAGATATCTAACCTCCTATCGTAGAGTCTATGGAGAAACCCCGCGTCCTTACTTTCATGTGATGGACTATTTTTTAGCGTCAAACTTGAATGAAAGATATTAGAATGGAAGAGAGGGATCACACTCCAAAAGATCTTTCCCCACGTACAATAAGGCATGATCTTTCTTCATACCGAACAACAAGAACTGAAATCGTAAAGTCAAGGTAGAGCCTAACTCAACTCCTAAGCTACAGATGGCCTCTTATCCTTTATTCATGCCTTTTGTTGACCCTCGTATGATCGATCGGTAGAGCCTTTGGGCATTTGTTCCTGTAAACCCGAGATTTCCCTAGGATCATTTTCTCTTGTCATCATAGTTGGGATTACTAAGCTAAAAGAAGAAAAAAAAAAGAGAGAGAAAAGAAAGGAAGTGGAATTGGACAGCAAGCCCACCACCGCGAGCCCATTTGTTTTTCAGCCCAAATTCATTTCTTTCCTCCATCATTTTCCATCCAACCTTTCAGATAACTTTGAGGAGAGAGTGAAGAAAGAATAAGAAGAAGAATTTCGTGATTTGAGGTTGAAGAAGATAGGAAAAAGTTCATGCAAAGCCAGCCATTGCAGCATCTGGGTGCAACTGTCAACCTCTGGTTGTTTTATTCAATTTGAGCTATCTAGAAGGAACTAAGAGGTGAGGTTTGATTTTCTTGAAATTTAGTTCATTTTCCAACAAATTTCATGAAGGAAGCTTGAGCTGAATAGTATGAGAAGTTAATGGTTTTTGAAATGGAACACAGAGCAGCGGATTTTCGAGCAAACCAGGAGGATTTCTGGTGTTCTCTGATTCTTTGAGTATTCTGGAAGTCCACAAGTCGAATCAGAAGCTCTATTTGGTATGGTTAGAAAGCTTATTCAATATCCTACAACTTGCATGAAGATTTTGTGAGCCAAAAATGACTTTAAGTGGGGTTAATTGTAGGAGATAGATAAGGAGTGGTAGAGAACCTCGAATTCTGTATTGTCTGTGTTCGGGACAATTCTTGACGAATTGGTTGAGAATCTCGTTTTCATTTCTTCAGGTAAGTCGTAGAGTGTTCGCAAATAAAGATTTTTATTTATATTTCATTAATTTGGGTTACGTTTTGAGGAAGTTATGGGTGTTGGAAGTTAGGATATCGAATCTGGAAAAACTGAAAATGTGGGTTGTAATGTGATTCTTAATCTAATTGTTTAGAAATTCATGAGCATGGAAGGACAAAACCTATCTATGATTCTAATGCTCAGTTTTGGTTGTTGACAGGCCAAAAGGAAATAGGCCGAGTCTAAAAACCGGGGATCTAGATAAGACGATGAATGACAAAATAATTTCTAAAATGTTATTAAACAGTTGTTCATAATTACATGTTTTACATGTTTTTCTATGAATGATACATGTTTTTGTGAATGGTTTCAAAAATGAGTTTTGAGCTTAGATTTTCTAATGAGGGTTATATTCGAGCACGTGGCTAATGGCTTAATGAAAAGTAGTTGAAACGGTATCTTTTAAAGTAAAGCATGTGTTAGCAAATATTGTATAATGATTTTAAGTTTTTCATGAGCAAACTAAATAAACTTGAGTTTCACAAAAGATAACGATAAACAGGCATGTTTAAATGTTTTCATGTGACTTCACGAAGCTTTCCATTGATTACATGACTGAGATATTGAGCCTGAGGCTATATGGTACTGTGTGCACACAAGTTATATTTCCGTTGTCGACGTTGAGTGTACTCCGTGACAACGATGCTGTCGTGAGTGCTGGGCGGCCCCTACTACGACAAAGACGATGGGAGTGCTGGGCAGGCCCCACTACATCGTAGGACTAGTAAACGTTGGTTGTACTGGGCGTGCCCTACACCACTTAGATCGTTCATGTTAGTTAAAATGTTTGATGTACTTGTTATGCTTTGTCAGATTTTTTTTCTTTATGATGAACTTGGAAGATATTTTAGAAACCTTTATTTATTACACGTTTATGTTAAATGCTTTGTTTGAACATATTTATACATCTAAATGTTTATCACATGTTTCGACATCCGTATTTAGAGTTTTAAATTTAGTCACTTACTGGGCCTCGTAGCTCATTCTTTTAAAAATGCTTCCCACTTTTCAGGTAGAGATTGAGCTCCCAGTGCCTGATACACTGCCAACGTCTGCTGAAAGTTCTGAATCAAACTCTAGTACGTGGTTGGAGTTGTATGTTGAGTTTGTTCATGTTGAAATGTTTTGTAAGGTTTAAATAATATTGTCCTGGAGGTCGTGGTCATAAAACTCTAGTTGTATAGGTTTTAGTCGTGATGTTTATATCAGGTTATTTTACAAACCAAGTGATGTCAGGGCTGCATCTTATGTATGTTGGGAAGGTTTTCGTGGTTGCCTCTGTGTGGTGTTCCACGTTGAATATTCTATATCTAAGATTGGTATGTTTATCGGGCTTAACGTTCAGTAGGGTAAGCAGGGATCGTTAGAGAAGACGATGTCTGTTGGCTTCACGCCGTCTTTCGGGCTAAGACAGCAGGTGGTCCCGGAGGGGGTGTGAAAACTTGGTATCAGAGCAGTTAGCTCCATGGGAAAAGAGACATGGTAGTTAGTGCTAAGAAAAATACAGGAAGTAAATAGTTAGACGTTGGGTCAGTTCAGGTAGAACTAAGAAAGTAAGGTCCGAGTATTATTGAGAGGAAGTCCAGTCAGGACTAGAATGTGGTTACAAGTTTAGTATCAAATATCTGAGTTAAGTATCTATAGCATGTCCAATGTGTTGGTATGTTTTAGGAACCATGCCACCACCTACCAGCAAACGACGCAGGCGAAATCAGGACGGGATGCAGTATCCTACCCAAGGTCAATCTGAAAGGGGATCTAGTACCCCGAGAGGTCAGAATGAGGTAGGGAGTGAGCGATTTGCTAGATCTACATAGGAGATCGGTAGGCCAGAGAGAGCAAGGCCTAGTGATCCGGAAAAGATGTATGGGATTGAACGGTTGAAGAAATTAGGAGCCACAGTGTTTGAGGGTTCCACGAATCCAGCTGACACCAAGGTCTGGTTAAATATGCTGGAGAAATGCTTCGATGTAATGAGTTGTCTTCGGGAGCGAAAAGTCAAATTAGCCACATTTCTGTTACAGAAAGAGGCCGAGGCGCAATGATGGTGGTGGAAATCCATTATAGCCAGGCGCAATGATGCACGTACGTTAGATTGGCAGACGTTCAGAGGCATATTTGAGGAAAAGTACTATCCCACCACATATTGTGAGGCAAAGAGAGATGAGTTTCTGGAGTTGAAACAAGGGTCACTTTCAGTGGCCGAGTACGAGAGGAAGTATACTAAGCTTTCACGGTATGCTGAAATGATTGTGGCATCTGAGAGTGACAGGTGTCGCAGGTTTGAGAGAGGGCTACGTTTTGAGATACGTACCCTAGTGCTTTACGTGTGGAGAGACTGCTTTACGTGTGGAGCAGAGTATTGTAGAGGAAAAGTCGGCAATGGAGCTTAGTTGAGGAGTTTCAACAACTAGTGGTATTCGAGGTTGAGAGCAACGGAGGTTCACACCTGGAGTGAATGTTACAGGTTGTCAAGACTTCAAGCGTCGATTAGGTGGCAAACCATTGAGGCAGAAGAGTTCAGGTAGTGCTTATCAGAGGCAGAGTCAGAGAGCTTTCAGTCAGTCTGCGAACTCAGTAGCAAGATCACGGACTTCGCAGCAAGATCGTGGACAGGTCAAGATTCTGTTGCTAGTGAATCCAGGAGAACCCCATGTGTAAGTTATGGCAAGAGTCATTGGGGTCAATGTCTTATTGGTGCCGGCGTGTGTTACCAATGTGGACAAATAGAGCATTTCAAGAGGGATTGTCCACAGCTGAGAGTAGCAGTTCGGAGGGACCAGGGAGTTGAGTCCCACACAGTTGAGCAGCCGAAAATCTCAAAGTCGTAGGGGAGGGAACTAGTGGTGCAAGACAAAAGAGAGGTTTGGGGAGACCTAGGCAGCAGGGAAAAGACTACGCCATGACTCAATAAGAAGCAGAGGACGCACCAGATGTGATCACTGGTACGATTTTGATTTGTAATGTACCTGCACATGTTTTATTAGATTCTGGCGCTATGCATTCCTTTGTTTCTAGTATGTTTTTAACCAAGCTGAATAGGATGCTAGAGCCTTTATCTGAAGAGTTAGTCGTATGCACACCAGTTGGTGACGTTTTATTAGTCAGTGAAGTGTTGCGTGATTGTGAGGTTGTAGTGGAAAGTCTATGCATGTTGGTGGATCTTCTTCCCTTAGAGTTACAGGCGTTGGATGTAATTCTGGGAATAATTTCTTATTCACTCACTATACTAAAATGAATTACCATAGGAAAGAGGTGACTTTTAGGAAACCAGGTTTGACTGAAGTTGTTTTTAGGGGTGAGAGAAAGATTATCCCTACGAGTTTGATTTCAGCTCTAAAAGTTGAGAAGTTGTTGAGGAAAGGTTGCACAGTGTTTCTTGCGCACGTGGTTGAGGTGCAAGAAGAAAAGTTGAAACCAGAAGATGTTCTTGTAGTGAATGAATATCTAGATGTTTTTCCAACTGATTTATCAGGTTTGCCGCCTGATAGAGAAGTGGAATTCACTATTGAATTGTTACTAGGAACAACACCTATTTCACAGGCACCATACAGAATGGCTCCGAGCAAGCTTAAGGAGCTGAAGGTGCAGTTGCAAGAACTAGTTGACAAGGGATACATCAGGCCTAGTGTATCACCTTGGGGAGCTCCAGTGTTATTCGTGAAGAAGAAAGATGGTACCCTAAGATTATGCATTGACTACATGCAGTTAAACAAGGTCACGATACGTAACAAGTACCCTCTACCACGCATCGATGACTTGTTTGGCTAGTTAAGGGGAGCAGTAGTGTTCTCTAAGATTGATCTGAGATCAGGATACCATCAGTTGAAGGTTAGGGAATCAGATATTCCTAAGACAGCATTTAGAACGAGGTATGGGCACTATAAGTTTTTAGTAATGCCATTCCGTTTGACGAATGCGCCAGTAGTTTTCATGGACCTCATGAACAGGATCTTCCATCAGTATTTAGATCAATTTGTGATAGTGTTCATCGATGACATACTAGTTTACTCAATGGACAAAAAAAGCCCATGAGGAACATCTGAGGATTGTTCTACAAACATTGCGTGATAAACAACTATACGCCAAGTTCAGCAAATGTGAGTTCTGGTTGAATCAAGTGGTGTTCTTCGGGCATGTGGTTTCAGCGGGCGGAGTTAGTGTTGATCCGCAGAAAGTGGAAGATGTTGTCAATTGAGAGAGACCAGCCAGTGCAACAGAGGTACGTTTCCTAGGCCTGGCCGGATACTACAGACATTTTGTTGAGGATTTCTCACGATTAGCATTACCCTTGACAGCTCTAACAAGGAAGAATGCTAAGTTTGAGTGGTCGGATAAATGTGAACAAAGTTTTCAGGAGCTGAAGAAGAGATTGGTGACAACACCTATTCTGACACTTCCTGTAACAGGAAAGGAGTATGTGATCTATTGTGATGCTTCGAGACAAGGATTAGGTTGTGTGCTCATGCAGGAAGGGAAAGTAATAGCTTATACTTCAAGGCAGTTGAAGAAGCATGAGTTTAATTACCCTACCCATGATCTTGAGCTAGCAGCAGTTGTTCTAGCATTGAAGATTTGGAGACATTATTTATTTGGCGAGAAGTGTCACATTTTCACAGATCATAAAAGTCTGAAGTACATCTTTGATCAGAAAGAGCTAAATCTAAGACAGAGGTGATGGCTAGAACTAATCAAAGACTATGATTGTACCATAGAATATCATCCTGGTAAGGCTAACGTTGTAGCAGATGCATTAAGTAGGAGTTGAGACTTCCGAAGAGTGCCTTGTGTGGTATTCGAGCAAGCTTGCTAAGTGAGTTAAGAGGCTTTAAAGCAGTTATGACTGCAGAAAGCTCAGGGAGTCTTTTAGCTCAATTTCAGGTTAGGTCTTCCTTAGTAGCAGAGATTGTAGGAAGACAGCCAGAGGATAGTAATTTGCAGAAGATGCTTGCAAAGGCCAAGCAAGGCCTAGAGGCAGAATTTGAGTTGAAAACGGACAAAGCAATAGTTAAGAAGGGAAGACTATGCGTTCCGAATATTAGTGAGCTTAAGGGTGCTATATTAGAAGAAGCTCACAATTCAGCTTACGCTATGCATCCAGGAAGCACCAAGATGTATAGAACTCTGAAGAAGACTTATTGGTGGCAGGGTATGAAGCGAGAGATAGTTGAATATGTCGATTGATGTTTGATCTGTCAACAGGTTAAACCAGTGAGGCAGAGGCCAGGCGGACTCCTTAATCCCCTGTCAGTGCCAGAGTGGAAGTGGGAGCATATTACCATGGATTTTCTGTTTGGATTACCCCGTACATCTAGAGGATATGATGGTATATGGGTAATAGTAGATAGACTCACCAAGACAGTGCGGTTTATACCGATTAAAGTGATGTCTACACTAGATCAGCTAGCTAAGTTATACGTCGACAGGATTGTGAGTCAATATGGAGTGCCAGTGTCCATAGTTTCAGATAGGGACCCGAGGTTTACTTCTAAGTTTTGGCCTAGTGTGCAAAAAGCAATGGGAACAAAGTTGAAGTTCAGTACCGCGTTCCATCCCTAGACAGATTGTCAGTCAGAGAGGACCATCTAGACCTTAGAAGACATGTTGAGAGCATGTGTCCTTCAGTTTAAGGGAAATTGGGATACCCACTCATCACTTATGGAGTTCGCTTATAATAACAGCTACCAGTCTAGTATGGGCATGGCACCATTTGAGGCTTTGTATGGCAGACCATGCAGGACTCCTGTGTGCTGGAACGAAGTGGGAGAACGAAAGCTAGTTGGTCCTGAGTTAGTACAAGTTACGTCAGACAATATTAAGCTGATTAGGGAAAATCTAAAAATAGCTCAGGATCGACAGAAGAGCTATGCAGATAAGCGACGAAGAGACTTAGAGTTCCAGATTGGAGAACAAGTTTTCTTACAGTTATCTCCGTGTAGGGGTGTTCTTCGTTTTGGGAGGAAATGTAAGTTGAGTCCTAGATATATTGATCCGTACCAGATAATAGAACGAGTTGGACCAGCATCCTATAGACTCGAATTGCCAGCGGAACTCGCTCGAATACATGATGTTTTTCATGTGTCCATTTGAGGAAATATATTTCAGATCCATCACATGTGTTGCAAGTACAACCAATTGAACTAAAAGATGACTTGATTTATAGAGATGAAGCAATTCAAATCCTCGACAGGAAGGAGCAAGTTTTGAGGAATAAAATGATCCGGCTCGTGAAAGTTCTTTGGAGACATCATGGAATAGAGGAGGCAACATGGGAATCAGAAGATCAAATGAGGAGGAGTTACCCGACACTCTTCACCTAAGGACTTCTAAATTTCAAGGACGAAATTTCATAAGGGAGAGGTAAGTTGTAAACCCGAGATTTCCCTATGATCATTTTCTCTTGTCATCATAGTTGGGATTACTAAGCTAAAAGAAGAGAAAAAAAAAAGAGAAAAGAAAGGAAGTGGAATTGGACAGCAAGCCCACCACCGCGAGCCCATTTGTTTTTCAGCCCAATTTTATTTCTTTCCTCCATCATTTACCATCCAAACTTTCAGAGCACTTTTAGGAGAGAGTGAAGGAAGAAGAAGAAGAAGAAGAATTTCGTGCTTTGAGGTTGAAGAAGATAGGAAAAAGTTCATGCAAAGCCAGCCATTGCAGAATTTGGGTGCAACTGTCAACCTCTTGTTGTTTTGTTCGGTTTGAGCTATCTAAAAGGAACTAAAAGATGAGGTTTGATTTTCTTGAAATTTAATTCATTTTCCAACAAATTTCATGAAGGAAGCTTGAGCTGAATAGTATGAGAAGTTAATGGTTTTTGAAATGGAAAACAGAGCACAGGATTTTCGAGCAAACCAGGAGGATTTCTGGTGTTCTCTGATGCTTTGAGTATTCTAGAAGTGCACAAGTCGAATCAGAAGCTCTATTTGATATGGTTAGAAAGATTATTCAATATCCTACAACTATCATGAAGATTTGGTGAGCCAAAAATGACTTTAAGTGGGGTTAATTGCAGGAGATAAATAAGGAGTGGTAGAGAACGTCGAATTCTGTATTGTCTGTGTTCGGGGCAATTCTTCACGAATTGGTTGGGAATCTCGTTTTGATTTCTTCAGGTAAGTTGTAGAGTGTTCGAAAGTGAAGATGTTTATGTGTATTTCATTAATTGTGGTTACGTTTTGAGGAAGTTATGGGTGTTGGAAGTTAGGATATCGAATCTGGAAAATCTGGAAATAGGGGTTGTAATGTGATTCATAATCTAATTGTTTAGAAACTCATGAGCATGGAAGGACAAAACCTATCTATGATTCTAATGCTCAGTTTTGGTTGTTGACAGGCCAAGCGAAATAGGCCGAGTCTACAAACCGGGGAACTAGATAAGACGGTGAGTGACAAAACAATTTCTAAAATGTTATTAAACAGTTGTTCATAATTACATGTTTTACATGTTTTTCTATGAATGATACATGTTTTTGTGAACGGTTTCAAACATGATTTTTTGAGCTTAGATTTTCTAATGAGGGTTATATTCGAGCACGTGGCTAATGGCTTAATGAAAAGTAGTTGAAACGATATCTTTTAAAGTAAAGCATGTGTTAGCAAATATTGTATAATGATTTTAAGTTTTCACGAGCAAACTGAATAAACTTGAGTTTTACAAAAGATAACGATAAACAGGCATGTTTAAATGTTTTCATGTGACTTCGCGGAGCTTTCCATTGATTACATGACTGAGATATTGAGCCTGAGGCTATATGGTACCGTGTGCACACAGGTTATATTTTTGTTGTCGACGTTGAGTGTACTCCATGACAACGATGCTGTCGTAAGTGCTGGGTGGGCCCCACTATGACAAAGACGATGGGAGTGTCGGGCGGACCCCACTACATCATAGGACTAGTAGATGTTGGTTGTACTGGGCGTGTCCTACACCATGTAGATCAGTCATGTTAGTTAAAACGTTTGATGTACTTGTTATGCTTTGTTAGATTTTTTTTTATGATGAAGTTGGAAGATATTTTAGAAAGCCTTATTTATTACACGTTTATGTTAAATGCTTTGTTTGAACATATTTATATGTCTAAAGGTTTATCACATGTTTCGACGCCCGTATTTAGAGTTTTAAATTTAGTCACTCACTGGGCCTCGTAGCTCATTCTTTTCAAAATGTTTCCCACTTTTCAGGTAGAGATTGAGCTCCCGGTGCGTGATACACTGCCAACGTCTACTGAAAGTTCCGAATCAAACTCCAGTACGTGGTTGGAGTTGTATTTTGAGTTTGTTCATGTTGAAATGTTTTGTAAGGTTTAAATAATATCGTCCTGGAGGTCGTGGTCATAAAACTCTAGTTGTATAGGTTTTGGTCGTGATGTTTATATCAGATTATTTTACAAACCAAGTGATGTCAGGGCTGCATTTTATGTATGTTGGGAAGGTTTTCGTGGTTTCCTCTGTGTGGTATTCCATGTTGAATATTCTATATCTAAGGTTGGTATGTTTATCGGGCTTAACGTTCAGTAGGATCAGCGGGATCGTTAAAGGAGACGATGTCTGTTGGCTTCACGTCGTCTTTCGGGCTAAGACAGCAGGTGGTTCGAGAGGGGGTGTGACAGTCCCTCTTATATGATGCCTCTTTCTTTGCTTCCTATGCCTCATCCTCTCCTATAGGGAAAGAGAGGTACCCTCGCGGTGGGTGATCGGAGAATGAAACTACTGAGGACCGGTCTGTCTTTGAAGAGTGAGTTTGGAGTTCGACCTTCGGTTCGATAACCTCGAGATGGAACTCGAGATCATAAATTAGTGAACGATTGCTATAAGCTTTAGTTAAGAAAAGCGAGTAAAGCGATCAAAAAAGATCCTCATACCTATCCGGGCACCCTTTCTGAGCTGAGTCTTCCCTTTATTTCATCCAGTTACCTTTGATCAAGGGAAGATGAAGAATGCAGGCGACTCGCCCTTGCACAGAACCCAATCTCAATTTCAATAGGTACGACGATACTACCCGAGCACTCCCTATATGTCTCCACTACTAAACCTACTATCCCTCATTCCTAGTGGAAAGGTAGGAAGCGGGTATCCAACCTCGTTTATGTGCACTCGGTACTTGAAGGAAAGGTAACTACTTTCAAGGTTCCAGAATCTTCATAAGAAAGTAAAGCGGTGGCACTATCATTCATTTTCGGCGACGAAGTGAACCTTAGAGGTGAGAAGTGGGGATCAAGAAAGTACTGGGTGGAGGAATTCTATCTTGATTGACTCGGGGAGCTCAGGACATTCAAACTCTAAAGTGGAAAAGGGCAAGCAGGGAGAGGGTTCCATTTCATAGGATAAGTACTTTCCTTTCACCTTCCGGATTGACCGAGAGTTGTCCGAGCAGCTAATAGGGGAATTCGTCGAGTTAGGAGTGAATACGACCAATAAGAATAGGAAGGCCTTGATCTAGTATGAAATATCTTTAGCCTCATCCATCTGCCACTCAAAGCGTAGTCACGAGACCCCCACTCTGCGGAAGGGGACATGATCAGTTGAATCAGAGTTCAGACTTAGCCAAGGGTTAGGAACTCCTTCTACCACCCCTTAGGTATGATCTCTTTTCTTTCTCAGTGATTCTAAGATATTCAAAGAGTGAGCACCAGGATGCCTCAGAAAGCACTCGCCCTAGGATCCGTTTTTTATTTCCCCTACAAATAGTACTGACTCAAGACCTATGTTCACCTTTCACCTGGATAATCCTCTTTCCCCACCCTCGTTTTCCTTGTTTTCAGGAGAATGAACCCAAGGTCAAATCACCCATGAATGAGGCGTAGTAAGAGTTGAATTGAATGATGACCACGAAAGAAATAATCATTATCAGATGTCAGGCCTTTATCTCTTTTCTTTTTGTAATCATACAATGGAAAGAATAGCTCTGTCTTCTTCTTTGTAGTCGAACTCCTTAAGTACAGTTGATAAGACTTTTTTTGAATAAAGCACCGCCCCTTTTCTTTAGTCTTTCTCATACTCTGAAAATCAGATCAAAAAGGGAGTCTGAAGTCTTTCCTTTCTCCTCTTCCTATCTTAATATCTCGTTCTAGAACTCACTCGACCCTTTCTCCTCCTCGAAAGAAAGTAGAGATTATCACCTCTTAAGAAAGAAGAGAATGTCAACAGCACTTATGATTCTTGACGCCTACCTCTTCAGAGTTCTTGCTTGAAGTCAGAGCTGGCAACGCGGCTCGCTACTCTTTCTTCAAGTTCGGGATGTTATTGAGACTGATTGATTTGGTATCAATACCCTACTAGAAAGAGTTCTCTTTATTATTGCGCTAGCCCGATGTAGGGATTTGAGTGATTCATTCCACTCTTGGTCTAGAAAGACCATAATAAGGAATTCCCCTATTCACAAATAGTTCTCGATCAGACTCTGCCTGCTTACGCGAGAGCAAGCCTTTCTCTTTCAGTTGCCCTTTCCGAAGGATCTTTCCTTCCAAGGGATGTTTCGACAGAGGAAGAAGTTGTAGAACGTATTAAGATAAGAGGAAGAAAGATCAGAGTTTCAGAGCTTTATCAAAAACTTCTTCATTATGTTTTTAGAAGAAAGCCTATACTCCTTTTCTATTCAAATACTCTGACTATAGGCGCGTATGATTCTTTCGTGTTCCCATATCTATCCCAATAGGTTCGGCGACCTACAGACAGGAGAGGGACGAGGTTTATAGAGGTTGAGGAGTCCAAGATTCAATCAAAGAGTAGCTGTATAAATCGGGTATGCAATAGACAGGACTCTAACTTCACTTATTCAAAGCAGTAGAGAATTTTCTCTTTTTTCTCGCTCCTCTCCTCTAAGTCGAGCTGCTTTCGCTCCTCTCCTCGGGTACTAAGAAGGTAATGGAGAAGACTTTCAGGTTGGGCGGGCTAACTAGTTGAATTGAGAACCATTCTTTTCATCTGGTTCAAAATGGACTGATTATCAACCTACCAGCATCGGATAAAGCATTTGGTGAGGTTCGATGCTCCGAGAGGTGGTCGAGCAGTCAAATGGAGATCCCTATCCCTCGTTTTTTAGCTATCCTCCATTTTGAAGATGAAAAGACCCAACTCCATTTTCTTTTCATTAATTGTTCACAAGTCAGAGTATCTACATCTTAATCCCAAGAAATCCATAACCGTAGAGGTAGGGGAAGAAAGCATAGGCGAAACTCACCTACTTCCACAGCCCCCCCAAAAAAGCAAAAGATCGGCTAATGCGATAGCGGTCTCGCAGCTAAGAAAAGAATGAAATGAAAAGATTGAGAAATCATTGATCAAGATTTGATGAATGGGATGGAAATCCTTTCTCTCATTCAAATACCCCACCAGGTTCGTGCGGACGTGGTGATCGGTCAGTCCTTCTTCATCTTTCAGCAGATCCCTTGATGAAGCCCACTACTCGCTTTCATTCTCCTTTTCATTGGACCACAAGAGTGAATCAAGGAAAGGAAAGAATCTTTTCTCACGATACCTGGGAAGATCGGAAAGGAGACCTATTAGGCGACCCAGAGAATCGGCTTCTAAGGAATAGGAATCGGGCGAAAGCTCAGACCCCTTCACAGTACCAGCCCATCGGTGCGGGAGAAGTTACCTCTTGATATTCATCTTTGGATAGGTTTCATCGGGCGCCGCACAATCACTATACAAGGTTTTTGAAAGGTAATGAATAAACCTCTTTCAGTAATTCTCATTAATGATTCGGTGCCCCTTCCCAATCTGAACTAGCGGAATTTACTCTTTGCACAATGAAAGCATGCACAGTGATATTTAAGGACGAATGAAAGAAAAAGGCACGAGTGTGGGGTTTCAGGAATGAATCAGTCGAGATCAGAATCAGAATCACCTGGAAATTTGCATAGTATGATTCCCTTGAGTCCGAGCTTAGTACGGGGCAGCGATACCGGAAAGGATAGGTGGAAATCTTGAAAGAAGAAAAAATGCAAAAGCATAAGGCAGACGCTAGAGCACATCGGCTTACGGGTCCCAGTTAGAAGACAACCCCACCAATCCCTTTGCCCTTGAGTCTGTGAAGTAGAAGAAGTAACTCTTCTTTCAAGAAGAGTTGATGTAGCGCTTCCTTCCCCCTCTTTCTGTCATAATGGGTCTCGAAGAGGAATGAAATGACTCGAATTTAGGAAGAGGAATGGCTCGAGGAATTGAGGAACCCCCCCCCCCCCCACCGAAGTCCCTGCCACACCCCAGACCGGTGGGTAGGTTTGATTTTGATGAGTAATCAAGGATAAGGAAAAGCTTTTCTTCTTTTTCTTTCATCTAGATTTAGAAGGACAAGGTTTATTCATAAGCAGATCAAGAATGAAATCCTTTCTTAAAACTTGCGGTCTGTCTTCATAGTCGGAGATCATCAAGGTGGTCAACTCGGTCGATGTAGATGATCTAGATATATTTGACCTAGAAAGATATGCGAGAATATGAGGTCTTCCTATCCTGTCTGGAAGACCCAGTCCACGCTATCACTTTCAGAGAATACTCGGGGAAGGGGTCAAGACCTATGCCTCATCTCATTCTGAGAATAGTTCGAGATCGGCTGAGCTCATACCTCCCAGGGGACCACTTTCTTCTCTAACCTTTCTGGGCGACTTCCTACCTCTACTAAATTGAGTTCTGATATTTCTCAAAAAATGAAGAATAATCTTCCCGGGCTAGTCCAATATCCGCCTAGGCTCCGATACTCCTCTTGCTTCACACCTTCCCGATCGAGCCTAGTTTCCCCGCTTGATTCATGAAAAAGAGTTCTCCTTGACTCCCTTTCCAATAATATAGCGAATACAATGCAAAAGAGAAATCCTCATCGAACCTATGATGCTTCCCGCTTCTACTTGGTGTGGGAATCCACTTCTCATTCCCCGAAAAAGTCAATCTGGTCCTCTCTTCGGCAACTGAGTGAGACTTCTTCCCTGCTTAGAGTACACAAGACTAAGCTAACTTCAACGACTGCCCGGTGGCCCGGTGGGTGGTCTGAGAGCTGATCGATGGATGGATTCAGATTTGCCCTTCTTTCCTGAACTCATTTCCGGAGGTCTAGAAGTTTCTTTCAAATAGAGCGCCTTCTTTGACTTTCTTATCTCTTCCACCCAAGCCTTGATATTAGCCTTGGCAAATCCTCTCAGAAGACATCTTCCGCTGGAAAAACCGCCTCAATGACACAATGGCAAGGGCTTAGGCTACTTCTCTTTCTCTCTCCCGAAAAGTCAGAACTCAATGAAAAGAATGAGAATCAAACTCCTCCTCCTCAATTTCATCGATTCGATCAAGAGCTTTCTTATCGTCAGAAAGGTGGCAGGGAGACGGAGTCGATCGATTTTGATCTTTTCTTCTCCTATGAAAATCATCCCGATAGTAATGTGATATAGAAGTCGAGCTGGTACAGTTTCTAATAGGTTCATTATGAAAGGCACCTTTCTTACAAGTTTCTAAAGCTCTTCTATTCAATGAACTAAGTAATTCAAGATCTAATCCTTTATCAAGCCCTTCGTTATCTAATAAAGAGTCAAAGGCCCATAAAAGGATATTCACATCTAAGTAGTAGTTGGCTCTTTGCACTTGCACGGAGGTCCGTGGTAGTTTCATTATTATGAATTCAGCCAAAATAGTCGATTCAATTGAGCAGAAGTTAGCATAAGGAATTCGGACCTCAGTCTTGTCTAGCACTCCTTGAGACTTTTCTTTCCCTCTCTCCTTCTCCAAGAGAGAAAATAATCAGATATTCAGAACTCAATCAAGACAAAGAGAGAATTCTGAGATAACTCAGAAGAGAATGAAAGAGTCCTCCTGATAAAAGGTGAACTTTCAGTCGCTTCGCACTAATTAAGCTACTTCTGCCCAGTCTTTTTTCTCTTTCTTCTTCTTTCTCTCTTTATGAGTGAATTCCTTTATCTTTCTCCTGAACTCTCTAGTGCACTCTTCCCCTGCTTATAAGTAGTAATTCAGAAGAAAAGATTCACTCAAGCATAGTAATCGAATACTCTTTCTAAAAGAGAATGCTTTTCTTGTCCTACTAAATTCTTTGTTCTTTCGGCTATTTTTTGGTCTCATTGAGAATAAAGTCAAAGACTTTGCGGGATCAAACGAAGGAAGGAATATTCATTCAGCCTCCTTCTACGTCATTCAATCTTCTTTTCACCTTGTTCATTGAGGCAGACAGGAAAGCCGTCAGTCCTTCGGACGGGAAGGAAGAAGTTCAAGGAAGAATTTCAAAAATCAAGAATGTCCTTCTGAGTCAGAAACATTGACTTAAGAGCTCCTCATCTGGAGCGAAAGCGGCTCGACTGTAAGGAGAGGATCCCGTAGTTAGGAGCAAAGAATATTGCGTTGCGCTTAAAAAGTCTTATTCCACTTAAAGCTCCGTCGGAGGGAGCGGTTATCAAGAAGAAAACTCCTACCCTTGTGAATTGAGGTCCTTCTAAACCTACAATAGTAAACTAGTTTGAAGTTCAAGGCTCAAAGAATTTGAGATGCCGCGGAGCTTCTTTGCTGAAGTTTCCTTCTCCGAAACCTACGGAAAGGTGCAAAGTGAAGCGACTTAACAGGAGTCCGTAAGGACTAAGAAATCTAGGAATGAATGTGTTAAGCAAATTCTCAAGGATCCTCAAATTCTTTGAGCCTTTCTCACTTTGCAATTTCTCGGTTCTTGCATTTTGTTAGTTTAGAGACGAAGGTGAATATGGATTTCTTTCGTTGCACTCCTAATAAGGATAATGACTTTCGCCCTTGTTCATTGACTCCTTCTTAGTCGACTTTCTTCGAACCTTTGATTTTGGAGTCGAGTTATTTCTTAAAATAAAGAGCTCTTGCATAGAGCCTTTTCAGTCGCCTTTGTTCATTGACTCCTTATCAGTCGACTTTCTTCGAACTGGGAGTCGAGTTCTTCCTTTCGGACCGATAATAGTCATTTTTTGACTTCTTTTTCATTCTTTCTTGCTGCCAGCAATAGCCAAAATTCACTCAATGTGCTATTTCCTAAAAGAAAAGGAAGAAGAAGAAAGTCAATGAACAAGGCTCCGTAGGAGTTGAAGTCCTTTGCGATGGAAATGAAAATTCAAGATCGAATTCAACAAGAATAAAAGAGAGAAGAGTGGCTTCCTCTCCGTAAAGATATGATAACCTGATCATTGTCCGATTCATTTCAGAATGAATGAATGAAAGATCAAAGAGAAATTCATTCAATTTTCATACGTAGAAGAAAGCAAAGATTCGATATTGAGAAATCTCATAAGTGAATGAATCTATATTCTCATCTTTGATTAGATCGATGATTGAGATAGTGGCAGTCTATCTTGAATTTTGACATCAGAAAAGAAAGATCGAACGCCCAAAGTGCGAGGCCATGATAGGACCGTCAAATATAGGTGCCTGCGAAGCCAGTCCACGTCTGGCAAAGTATTAACCAATGGAGAACAAGCTGAAAGAGGAACTTTCCATTTTCTTAACTATCTAAATAGAGCATATAACGTATAATAAAGAATTGTACTATCACGGATAAGAAAGACATAATGAAGAAGCAAGAGTCAGACTTTCAGTTCTCATTCGATCTTGAATTTCAGTCATACATAGGGAAAGTTGAAAACAAAGTTTTCAAGTTAATGAATTGAGAATGAAACCTATTCTAAGACAAAGAATTTCAGTCCTATTCTAAGACAAAGCAAGCGATTCTTAGCCTTAAGATCCGGAGGATCGGTATCGCCTTTCCCTTTTCCTTCTTTATCCAGGAAATTGCCCTGATTAATATAGGGTCGGGGAATGATCGAACTCAGGGAAAAGAGGTTCCATCCGTCCATGAGTCCTAAGCTATGTCTCTTTCTCGGCCCTTGTTCTTTCTCTTTCTAAAGTTGCAGTCGTCTGCTTCAGAGGAGACAAAAGGTGGAGAAGTGCTTCCTTACGGAAAAAAGCTTTTTTCCGACGGGTCCGAAGTCTGAAGGACTTCTTAAATCCATATTAGAATTACAAGATTCGCCGCTCTTTTTCACTATACTCACTTTTTCCAGGATTAGTAGGGCGGATTAGATATATCTTTAGTTCCTATATAACTAGTTAATATCTAATATAACATATACATGTCTTTCTTCCCTAACGTAAACCAATTATTCATATTTTGGATTCCATCGAATTTTAGAATCTTTCTTCGAAATATCCACAAGGGTTGTCTTATAGCAATTCGATTCAATACATCTAGTTGACTCCACTCTCCTCCCCTCTACTCTACCCTACCCAATCCTTTTTTCTCGGTTTTTGGAAACCCTTTCTTTTTAGAATTATCCTACATGGAGACAATCAATCTAAATGAACGAATTCATTAGTCTGAATCCTTGCATAGAAATATCAATATTTTATTAATCTAAGTTCATGTAATTTTTTTTGTTCAATCGTTGAGAGGAAAAATTTGAGATCTCTTTCCTTTTTTTGAAATTCCCGAATATCATAATCTTTCTAGTCTTACTCCCTAGGTAGTATATACCTTCCTTATTTTTTGATTATTTTTATATTTATGTTCCCTAAGTAGATTATCTTTAGCCATGTATACATTGCCTTGGTCTAAGCTAAAAAAAAAAAAGAGTATTTAGAAAACTAATCAATGATGACCCTCCATGGAGCAACTAAAGTTGCAAAAGTAAGAGCTTGAATACCAGTTGTAAATAATCCAAGGAAGATAACAGGTATAGGAACTACTAAAGGTACTAAAGAAAGAAGAAGAACAACTACTAATTCATCAGCTAATATATTTCCGAAAAGTCGAAAACTAAGTGATAAGGGTTTTGTGAAATCTTCTAAGATGTTAATGGGTAAAAGGATTGGAGTTGGTTGAATGTATTTATCGAAATAACTTAATCCTTTTTTGCTAAGACCCGCATAAAAATATGCTACTGATGTGAGTAAAGCTAAAGCAAGAGTAGTATTTATATCATTTGTGGGTGCGGCTAACTCTCCGTGAGGTAACTGTATGATTTTCCAAGGTAAAAGAGCTCCTAACCAATTCGAAACAAAAATAAATAGAAAGATAGTTCCAATAAAGGGAACCCATGGGCCATATTCCTCGCCAATCTGAGTTTTGCTCACGTCTCAAATGAATTCAAGGACATATTCGAAGAAATTTTGACCGTCAGTTGGAATGGTTTGTGGATTACGAACAGCTATAATGGCTGAACCTAATAAGATAGCAATTACAACCCAAGAAGTAATAAGTACTTGGGCATGAACTTGGAAACCTCCTATTTGCCAATACAAGTGTTGGCCGACTTCCACACCAGATATATCGTATAACCCGTTTTGTGTGTTGATAGAACATAATAGAATATTCATATTGCCCTCTGAAATAAATAAAACTGTAAAACAAATTATTTTGATTCGACTGTCTTTTTTTTTTACTTGCCTTGAGTTGTCTATTTTTTATACCAATTTATTACATTACAATATCCCTAGTTTTTTTTATCTCTTTTGTGCGATTCAGAAATAGTAACCAATTCCCGAAATCTATGGAGTTCCCACAAAAATTGATTTATCTTATTATTAATCAATAATTTCGTATAGAGCTAGAACGACCCTCCGAAATTGTAAATACTAATTAGTTAAGAATTAATCGGATTGAAGCTATAGCATCATCATTCGCTGGAATCGAAATATCTGCGAGATCGGGGTCACAATTTGTATCGATTAAACAAATAGTTGGAATTCCCAACGTGATACATTCTTGAAGAGTCCGATATTCTTCTTGTTGATCAACGATTATTACAACATCGGGTAACCCCGTCATATATTTAATCCCGCCCAGATATGTTTGCAAGTGAAATAATTGTCTCTTCAACATAGCGGCATCCATTTTTGGAAGACGTTGAGTCCCCCCGTCTTTTGTTCCGTGCTCAAGTCCCTGAACTTATGAAGTCTCCTTTCTGTAGTAGACCAATTTGTTAAAACCCCCCGAGCCATTTTTTATTAACATAATGACACCGAGTCCTTGTTGCAGCCCGGGCTACTGAATCCGCTACATCAAAAACTAAATCACAAGCTTCTGATAAAAAACGAGGAGTTCGAGTAAGATTTATAATATGAATACCTTTACGTTTTGTAGAGATATAAGGTGCCATTCTAGGATTCCATTCCTGGTACCATGACCAAAATGAACTCCTGCTTCCATCATCTCTTCCAAATGGATGTTCCAATATCTTATTGTCATTTCTCCCCCCACTTCTTCGCTTTTTTTTCTTAAAAAAAGAGACGAGCTGAAATAGAAATAAATAATTGTTCCCATGGAACCTTATCCTCTACCTCGACTGGGGATTGACTGTTGATACACGATCCAAGCCATTAATTTTTTTCTATTCGTTATTATCTTATTACCAAATCAAGGCGGCTAGTTAACAGGATGACTCCACTTTTATGAATCATTAAACTTTTATGAATCATTAAATCCTAGAAATGCTTGTTCTGATGTATCATGTAAATTCGTTGAAATGAAAAAATCAAATAATTCTTTGTGGTGGAAGAAAATATCTCTCATTCACTACAAGAAATCTGGCCTTTAATGTCACTTGGCGACCGACATCTTTGCAAGCGTTATTAAAGGCCTTTAATGTCAGTTGGGCTTTAATGTCGGTTTATAACCGGCATTAAAGACCTTCTATGTCGGTTATAAACCGACATCTTTAAGAGTGTTATTGAAGGTCTTTAATGTCGGTTCATCCTTAATGTCGGTTAACCGACATTAAAGCTGTTTTTAATGTCGCTTTTAGACCAACATTAAAGATGTCTTTAATGTCGCTTATGCTACATCTTTAATGTCGTTTTTCCACCGACATTAAAGAGGATTTTAATTTTTGAACCGACATTAAAGACACATTTAATGTCGTTTTTAAACCCACGTTAAAGATACATTTAATGTCGTATTTATAATAGTTTTTATGATGGCAAAACCGATATTATTTGAGTCAAATTACGTCCGGAAATGTTCGTCATCGTATATTGTAAAAAATAAAAAAAAATGGCTTACACACTGGCTGTAATGCCTACTACTCAATGCCTTATAACTAGTTCACCTGCAATGCACACAATAATACCTAAAATTCAAGCATACACTTCCATATAGAACTACAACAAATACACATCATCCAACACCTGCATATAATCACATATCAATAAACACAACTATATTCAACATTATAAGTCCAACTAATCCAAATCCTCCAATATATCCATAATCACACATGTCAAACAACACATCCTGCCATCCATGGCAAACCAATAATAAACACCTACAATGCATAAGATCCAACACTAAAATACAAGCACACTTTTCCACACTTCCATATAGTACTACAGCAAATACGATCATCCAACACCTAAAATATCAGCACACCTTTCCACCCTTCTACATAGTACTACAACAAATAAAATTATCCAACTCCTAATCACATATTTGAATAAACAACCAACAACTGTAAGTGAAAACTCAAAAATATAAAGATAATATATAAGATCGTGATTAATAAACAATGTATATGTAACAATAGAAAGTTCCTTCACTAACTAAAGTATATATACAAACTATCTAACAAACCGACATTAGTACGGGACCACCTGCCGTTCAAAAAACTATAGGACTGCACGTCCCTACAAAAACTTAACTCGATCAACTACTAACCTAACTACAAAAATCAACTACTAACCTAACTACAAAAAGCAACTACTAACTTAACTCGACCAAAAAACACATTTAAAAGCTTACACAAATCTGCTAACAAAAGTTGCCCATTCAGTTCGAATCTCATCAATCTCCTCTTGCCTATATGCATTTTTGGTATTGAACTACAGACAAAGAGAAAGATATGGAAAGTATGATTTTAGATCATAAATTGTAATATGTAAAAAGTTAAAGTAGAAACTTACAAGGTTAGTAATAGAAGTACTAGAATTATGCACAATCTCATGTATGTACTTTTGCACGTAGTACCCACACCCTACAGAATCCAATTGACGAGGGCACTGCATGTATATAAATTGAAACAAATTAATCTTATGTTTCATAAAAAATAATTACATGTAAATGAAAATTACCTTTACAGGTCTCCATTTTGGAGTTGATCGATAGCGTTATAGATCGTGTTTCGCTTGCCATGTCTTCAACCCTCTAAATATTTTGAAACATTAAAAGACAAGAAAGTTAAATAAGAAGTAATAAAGTGAATACACTTACACATTTATGATTCCATGAATGTCTTCATTGACTTTACTTCGAAGAGAGTCCAAAACATAAACGCAATTTTCACGAAGATCGATAACATGCAACATCCAATGAAAACTACAATAAACAACATCTTCAATGTGAGTACACATTTAAGCTCAATGGAAATTTATTAATGTGTTTCTCTTCTTTGTTTACCCGGTATTATATGGAATTAGCACTTTCTGTTCCAAGTTAACTGCTTCTAGCTGGTTGGCTAAATTTCTGGATCGAAGATCACGATCTTTGATATGTGACGATATTTTTGATTGGTCAATGACAAAAAAATTCCTTGCACAGTCACATTTATCCCAAAGACATCTAAATAAAAGAAACCATAGTTAAAATATCAGCAAACTAACTACAACAGTGGTATTGAAGATAAAGATGAGTATAAGTTGTCTACTTACGTAATATACGCTAGTATATACATTTAGCCGATTTCAACCATTCCGCAGTAATGCAACAAATCTTCACGAGCTAAATAAACAAATTTATCACTTCCAAATATTAGCTCGTTCATTGGGATGTGAATCATGTCTACATCCTTCATGTTGTTCACAGCATGTCTGTTTAAAAGCTTAATAATCCCGTTAACGTCAATATAATTTGAAGGGTATATGACATCCTTCCTAGTTAAATGCTCCTATCACAACCAAGGTTCTAAATTCAAAATACATATACAAATAAAATCAAAACTTAAATAGTAAAAAAAGATACACACTTGTTTGTCATTGATCGTAGAAACAAGCCGACGAGGCCATTCTATAATGTTACCCAATGCTTGATTTAAAGTATCTATCTTTCCCTTCACTGGATTGGGTATAGTCAAATTTTCTCCCATAACCACGTCGACTAGAACTTTAACATTGGGACATCCAATGTTATCCTCAACTATCGTGGCTACTGCAACAATATTATTAATGGATCCTATAGACAATTGGCATGGTGTTCCCTTTACAAATATTAAAAGCATAGTTAAGAACAATTGATCCTATATCGTTAAAAAACTAAAAGTGACAACAAAGTCAATTACCTCCACTCCTTTGTTGGTAGGTGTGTCCTCATTGGCATTAAGATCTATATTAATACTTCCAATCGATGACCTCGAGTGATTACTTCTCTTCTTGTCACTTTTGCATCTCGAGTCATCCTCTTCTTTATGACACATTTTCTCCTTCCCTTTTACTGTGTTGAAATATTGTGATTGGGAGACGAAAGCACCCACGCCTCTTACACGTCCACCGTGCTCCTTGGAACCCAATGCGTCAGTCAAGATGTCCTCATTTTTATTTGTTGCAACTAATTCATCCTATAAAACAATACAAGTATAAAACAATTCATCATCAGTTAGGTTAACAAAAGGTTATATATTGTAATCATAAGTATACTTACAATCCGAGAGGCACAATCTTGAGTAGCATCATCAAAATAATCATTATTTTTTTCCTTTATGTGCTTCTTTCCAAAGAGTTGAACGATAGGAAACATCATGCGTTATTTTCTACAACAAAAGATAGATATTTAATTAACAACAACATATTAAGATAAATTCTTCAATTTAATTAGAAATACTCACTAGTTCATCGGCAAGATTAGCATATCCCTTACGTGACATGTGGTGATTGTATACGCATTTCGACCTTCTTTCCCTTTGAATACGACTATAATCCTGTACAACGTATTAGTTTGTAGCTAGATATCAAAACAAAATTAAAGTGAAAATTTAAACTTATTTACCTCTCATTCTTCACTTAGTCTAGCATCCACAAACGATTCCCAATCTTCTTGATTTATATGAGAATAGATTTTAGGAGGAAACTGCAAGAGTGATGGTTAATCCTTAGACGGAAGTATATACTTCTGAGTTAACGTGGTCTTGAACGTTCGAAACTTTCTTGATGCAGACATAAGTATAGAATGTTTAGCATTGGGTTGTAAATCGAACGACATCTACACATAAAAAAGAAAAGCTTAGTTAAGCTTAGTTAAACTTAGTTAAACTTAGAGTGTAAAGCAAACTACATTATATGAAAACATAATAATAGAACTCATACCGATATACAATCATAGATTTTATCTTTTAGCTCATTCGGAACTTCTTTCCAAGAGTTGTATGTGATAGGAATCTGTTGTCGAACGCACACACCAATGTAACTTTGCATTTTCTTAGACGTGGCTCCAACAGGTTGTCCGTGTTCATTAAATTGAATGGGCAACTTTTGCCCATAATTTCTCACTAAGGCCAACTCAAACATAGTAGTTGGCCCACGTGGAACAAATGATTTCTTTCTTACTTCTGGAAGCATTTCTCTTTCATCCTCACTGCTATCCTCCATCTATGAATCTGCAAAAAACGGAAATACATTTATAAGCAAAGTCAACATACATAAGCATAACAATTATGTTACGAACTTAAACATAAATACATTATAAAGCAAAGTAATGACATACCATAAATATAACAGCTATATTACGAACTTTAAACATAAATACATTATAAAGAAAAGTAATAAGATACCATAAGCATATCAATTATATTACGAACTCTAAAATTAAATACATTATAAAGCAAAGTAATGACATACCCTTCTCTACCCATCTACCCTCACAATCATGTCTAATATAAGTTGAATTTGTATCATCAGTCTCATTAGGTGTATCAACATTAGGCATCCTTTTAATGGTTTCATAACCACACTCTTGAAGCATCTCCTATTTCATCTTCAAAGAAATCTTCTTCAATAGTTCTTTGTGGAAATGTTAAAACCACCGACCATTCAGAATTTGCAGAATCTTGGACATAGAATACTTGTTTTGCTTGAGTGGCTAAAATAAATGAGTCTGATTTATGTCCAATACGTTTGAGATCAACGATGGTAAACCTAAGCTCGTCCACTTTGACTTCACTTCTATTGTCAATCCAATCACACTTAAATAAAATAAAAGATAATTGATGGTAATCAATCTCCCATATCTCTCGTATTACACCATAAAAAGTCATATCTGACATGACAGGGTTTTTGTCCTTAGAACTAGAGACTTGCATCATAGCAGCGGTTATACTAACTCCACTATTTTGACTTCTCCTAATATCATCACGCCTTTTTGTGTGATAGTAATAACCATTAATTATGTAACCAGAATAAGTGGCCACATCTGGAGAAGGTCTGTGAGCTATCCATCTTAAAGAAGGCGTGATAGAATTTTTAGGTACTTCGAGAGTAAGTGCAACCTACACAATATATTGGATTTAGTTAGATCCAAAACAAACATAAAAGAGTATGATTGTAGTGATTACCCGTGTGGACAGCCAGCGACTGAATGAGCGATTATGCTCTTCTTGAATCCATTGTTTACTTCGAGCTTTACCAGAGTTAAGCTTACGCAAACTCTCTATATGTTGTCTGTCATAAATAACAAGTTATTAAGTAATTAGATAAACAACTTATATATAATGAGAATAGATAGGATTTAGCACGTACTCGACGTATGGTAGAACATCATTTACATTCTGAATGACATAAAGATGAGCTTGATCTAACTGCTCCTTACTCGGTCTGATAAAAGAAGAAGCTGATAATGCTCTATCCATGTTTGATTCTTTTTTATTACAGATAAGTTAAGTCCAATAGAACTAACTCCAGCAATAAATTCAGAACAGAACTCTATAGCCTCTTCAACAATATAATTTTCTACCATACATCATTCTGGTCGATTTCTATTTCGCACGTAAGTTTTTAGGACTTTCATATATCGTTCAAAAGGATACATTCACCTTAGATGAACAGGTCCAGAAAACTCAATTTCTCTTACGAGATGCACTACAAGGTGTACCATTATAGTAAAAAATGATGGTGGAAAATACTTCTCCAATAGACATAAAGTGACAACTACATCTTCTTGCATTCTACTTCTCCAATAGACATAAAGTGACAACTACATCTTCTTGCATTCCTTTCAATTGTGATGTATCAATTGTCTTCTTACATATAGCATTAAAGAAGAAGCATAACCGAATAATTGCAAGTCTTACATGTTTCGGTAGAATACCACGAATTGCCACAGGTAGCAATTATTGCATAAGAATGTGATGGTCATGCGACTTAAGTCCATACAGTTTCAAATCTGTGAGTGACACTAAACTTTGAATGTTCGATGCATAGCCTTCTGGTACTTTCAGTTCAAATAGTGTCTTACAAAAACTCAACTTCTCTGCTCGAGATAATGTATAACATGCCGGGGGTAAAAAGATATTTTTCTCCCCTACTTGAGGGGTTAGCTCTGATCTAATGTTCAATTCAACCAGATCTAATCGACTTTTTACTCCATCTTTGGTTTTACCGGGAATATCAAGCAATGTGCCGATGAGATTTGCACAGACATTCTTTTCAATGTGCATCACGTCTAAACAATGTCGCACATCAAGAAACTTCCAATATTCTAATTCAAAAAAAATAGATTTTTTCTTCCAATAAGTTCCTGAAGAACTCATTTCACTGTTCTTTTCGTTCATAGTTCTCTTACCAAATGAGTGTTTGTACTTACTTGTTTGTATGAAAATTTCTTCCCCACTAAATGGTTCTGGAGCCAATTCTAATTCTTGTGCACCATTGAAAACTTTCTTTTGTTTCCTATATGGATGATGACGTGGTAGAAACTTGCGATGCCCAATATATGTCATCTTCCTTCCTTTTGGCAAATAAATTGATGAAGTTTTCTTCCCACAAATTGGACATGCATGATATCCTTTGACTGTACAACCACACAAGTTACCATACGCAGGAAAATCATTAATGGTCCATAATAAAATAGCTTTTAGCCTGAAACATTGATCTTGATATGCATCGTAACATTCCACCCCATCATGCCGAAGTATTTTCAAATCATCAACTAACGGAGCTAAATAAACATCTATTTCATTTCCCGGTTGTTTGGGACCAGATATTAGTGCGGTCAACATAAAAAAATTTCGCTTCATACACAACCATGGAGGTAAGTTGTATGTCACTAACATAACTGGCCAACAACTATATCTACTGTTAAGATCTCCATGCGGATTTACCCCATCTGTGGAAAGTGCAAGACGTAGATTTCTAGATTCTGACCCAAACTCTGGCCATAAATTGTCTATTTTTTTCCATGATAATGCATCTTTTGGATGTTGTAATAGATCATTCATTTCTCTTTTTCTGCCATGCCACGTCAATAATTTTGATGTTTCTTTGCTTCGAAACATTCTTTCAAATCTTTGAATTGGGGAGAAATACCACATGACTTTCACTGGAACATTCTTAACCTCCTTCTTCGAATTTTTAGGAATCTTCCATCTTGACATACCACAAGAGGGGCATACATTTGCATCAGACAGTTCTTTCCTAAACAAGCAACAGTCATTCCTACAGGCCTGAATCTTCTCGTACTTCATTTCAAGAGTACACAATTTTTTTTTTTGCTTCATAAGTAGAAGTAGGGCATTCGTTGAGAGTAGGTAAGATGTCAGAAATTAATTGTAATAACTCAGTGAAACTCTTATCACTCCATCCAAATTTAGCTTTCAAATTAATCAACGTAGATATTTTGGTAAAATTCGTACAATTAGGATATAATGGTTTCTTGACATCATCTACTAGTTCCTCAAAATTTTATGACTTGTCATTAAAATAATTATGTGCACCTTCAAACATTCCAATTGTGTCATCAACATCATCCTCGTCAATTTCTTCTTTTACACTACTAAAGACACTTTCATTGTTTCTCTTTATTGGTAGTGATTCACCATGAAAAATCCATTCTTGATAACTTTGATCGATGCCGTTAAAAAACAAGTGATCTCTAATTGTATTCACATCTAAAGTTTTTGCATTCACACACTTTAAACAAGGACAGGCCATGACATTCGACATCTTTGAATGCTTCAACCCATTTTTAATAAACATCTCAACCCCATAAGCATACTCAGATGACGTTCTATTCTTTTGCATCCACGACTTCTCCATATTATATAAGATGCAGTTTAATCTAAAAAAAAATCGACAAAACAACGAAATTAAGTAAACTTAAACTGAATCCATATTCCAAAAACTAACAAGTTCTATATAACCCTAAACCTTATTCTCTGTATTCCAATCAGGTTTCGAACTATAATCATGTAAAATAATAAGACAAAAAATAATAACAAAAGATATATCTATTAGAAGCAAATTTAGTTCTACATATCCTCAGGCATACTTAAGTTCTACATACTTCCACAGGAAAGAGTGGTAACTGAAATTAATGTTGAGCATACATGAAAATTTTCAAATAATACGTAATGGCATGTCAAAAGTTTGCATTAACTTGTTACACTATGTTCTGAAATCAAGAAAGACAATACACAATCAAGAGCAGAGTGAATAAGAACAAGGATTTAAGTGGTTCAGCTGCATATGGTCTGCATCCACAGTGCAATTAGATCTACACCTCCGCTATTACAAAATTTTTGAAGATCAATTACACTGATGTAAATCCTCTTGACTTTGTTACTTCTATTGCATAACTAATTTACCAAGCTAGAACGCACCAGCTCACCAGAAAATACCAGACTAGTTGCTTTATCAAAAGAAAAATCATTATTGGTTATACACAAGTCTCCAATCGGTTCTAGTGACCATATAGTTGGTGTCCCTTCACTCCTTTTGTTTATTCTTACAAGAATACACTTTCTAAGTCTCAAGTTAAGCTTGACTTTCATGTTAATATGCATTTGCTGCACTAAAAAATACTGATCTAAAGGATCATTTGATCGAGCTTAAATAATTATCCGATTAAATTCCTTTTTAGAAATGAGATTTTGATGAACACCTTGACCGTCACATCCAATTTCAAAGGTACGAAGTAAGACAAAAATTTTCTGATATGCTAAAGGGTATTACTCAAATCTAAAAGTCTCTACATTCCTACTTTATTGCCGATTTTATAAGAACTTCTTGCAACTACAGCAGTGTTATAGCTTTATTTTCTTCGTTCATTTTCCCGCCTAAGTTAAGCTAATTCTAAAGAGAATAGTTTTTTGATTCCTTTTTATGGACCCAATAGAAAGTAAGAACTTCTAGTTTGGCGAAGATTTTAACATAGCACAACTTCTCTAACCTGGTTGCCTACCTGTCACTACACCTCATCTACCAAATACAAGAAGCTTGTACTAAACGCAACTCCACCATTTCATCCTTATTTACAGCAATCTAAATCGAAATAAAAAAACATGCTAAAAATCCCAAATTAAAAAAATCGCGACCACTTGAAAGAAGATGGAAATTTTACCGTTGTTGCTGTGAATGTGAGAGGGAGAATGAGAATCTGAGAGGAAGACAGACGAACGGACGAGTTTCTATCTAAGGAGAGAAATGCGGCCGAATTTGATTACAAGGGTGGGCGAACAGAACAACAATCGTGGCGGCGATAGAAATGGTGGCGTCGATCGGAGAAGAAATGAAGGGGAGTCGTTCGGAGAAGACGAGGGAGATGGTCGAATAGATTTGAAGAAATCGCATTGATCTTCGTATAGCAGACGGTCGAAAAGGGTAAATAAGAGAGAGAATGTTATTTTTTCACAAAAAAATTATTAAAAAAAATTAAATGGACCTTTAATGTCGGTGGAAAACCGACATTAAAGTGTCTAATTTTTTCACAAAATAAAAATATTAAAATTAAAATTTAAATGGACCTTTAATGTCGGTTTTCAAAATGGCGAAGCTTTAATTTCGTTTTAAAACCGACATTAAAGGTCCGCCTTTTCAAAATCGACATTAATGTTCTTTTTTCATTTTTCCCAAGCGACATTAAAGCCTATATTTCTTCTAGTGATTTCCCCCTATAAAATTTTTTTTTGGGGGTTTATAAAGGAATATTTTTATGTTGCCTCGAAGGGTGCGCTAATTCTCTGAATCCGGTACCAACTGGTATCATTCCTCCTAGAACAAGGTTCTCTTTCAAACCTCTGAACCAATCGATACGACCTCGGAGGGCGGCTTTTGCTAAAACTCGAGCAGTTTCTTGAAAACTTGATTCCGATATGAAACTTTGAGTATTTAGAGATGCTTTCCTTATTCCCAATAATACGGCTCGATAACAGATCGCTTCTTCCAAAGCACGCCCTGTTCGTTCCGCTCGTAACAACCCAATGAGTTCTCCAGGTGAAAAAACATTAGACATTCCATCTTCTGAAACCAAGACTTTTGATGTTATTTGACGTACAATAATTTTGATATGTCTATTATGGATCTCCACCCCCTGGGATCGATAAACCTTTTGGATCTTATTAACCAAAGAGATACGACTTTGCACTATCGTTAGTTCAGAACTAATCAAAAATCACCAAGGAATTCCAAGAATTCTTGTTATACGCTCGTTCCAACCCTCAATTCTCTTTTCTAGGCTCATCGATATTGAATCAATCGAAGGCACTTCTAATACTTGTTCGACTTTTGGAAGACCCTGCGTTATATCACCAGATCGTGATTTTTCATATATAAATGTAACTAAAGTATCTCCTTCGTAAAGGATTTCGCCATAATGACATGAATAGTTGCTCCTGAAGTGGCCAAATAAGGCTTAGCTGATCTTATTACTACAGAATCAACTTCAACAATTATAATTTGACCCGATTTTAGGTGTGGTCTATTTTTGGCTATACATACATTTTGAAAAAAATCTGTTCAAGACTAATTCTTGTAGGTCTTTCTTCACAATAATTATTGTGAGAATTATGATGCAGAAAATGCCAATTCAAATTAAATGTATTGAAAACAATGTTGCTGCATGGATCGAAATTGAAAATCCCCCCGTCTTCATCCATTAAATAATATTAAAGTACTTGAAAAGTCTGTTTTAAATTGTCAAGTTGCAAATATTTAGTTAGGGAGATCGGATTATGAGTTATTAAGTCATAAATGAATAAAAATTCACAATTTGAGGGGCCCCCTAAAGGTCCTAACGAATTCCTAATTGAAAGTAGAGGATCCTTTTTACTTGATTCTTTTATGACAATATAATCTTTTACATCGTTGAATAGATCCATTTGCAAAAAATTCAATGCTGACAAAATTATCAAAGATTGGCCTTCCTTATTTCTATTGAACAACGTACGAATAGTTCCTTGATTTTGACTCAGAGATTGTGGAACCCTTGTCTTGGAATAAATAGAAAAAAAATGGATTGATATTGGTGCAATCTGACTCATTATTAAAGATCAATCCTGAACCTGACGGATCTCCTTTTTCTCATATACGCAGTATCGGATTTCCCCAAGTCTATTCGTAGAAAATTTCGAACCAGACCATTTGTACTTACTTCAACAAAGGAAGCACGCGCGTCTTCGATAGAAGAGCTTTTTTTGTCTCGGTCCCAATTCAACAATAAACAAGTCCGAACTAATTGAATGCTTGTGCCATCAATTCCCCGAATTGGTTTTCCATTTCCATAAAGTATATAATTGACAACTCTAAGATCCAGATTATCCCTTTCTTGCAATAGATCCTGTGGGAAAAGTTTTACTAAATTGATACCGTTGGCTAGTTCATATATGGTTACAGGTCAAACAAAAACAAAATACTTTTTCTTGGTAGGTGTGATCCACCGGACATAAATCCAATTTTTCAATTTTTTGATTTCTTAGATTTTTTTTTTTTTTTACTCTTTCTGGTGGTATCAAGATGCCATTGTGTCGGGATATCTTATCCATCTCTCCAAGAAAATGTATATCTCCAGAAAATATTTTGAGTTCAATCCTTTTTTTGTTCTCCACTCGGACCAATCTGCCTACTCGACTTCTTATACTTAAAGTTAGTCGTGTAACTACTCCAATGATACTATTGTTCCATACCATTATGAAAGAAGATTCTGGTAAAATATGCACTTCCTCGGGAATGAAAAAAAATCGATCCACTTTCATTTGCATTTGGTATTTTGGCTTAAAGTCTTTGACTCCTCGATACTCAATCAAATCCTCCTTTTTTAGGATTGAATGCACCCCTATAGTCCCATATTTAGTAATTCTTGAACTATTTCTTCTGTGTTGAGGATCATCGAAAAAAGCAAGAATACTATTTCTACGAAAAAGACCATTTATGGGTATTGAAATCGAAATACCGGAAGGGGGTCGTAGTTCTTTTTCTCGTTCTTGAAGTGATTCAAATTGAATGATGAATCCATTTCTTCGCCTCTTTGCCAATAAATCAGAATTACCGTGGAAAATAGCAGGATATGTGAGATTAGATTGACCCGTACATAGGATTGGATTAAGTTCTGAATAATCAGGAATTCCGCTTTCGTTTTTACCAGAAAGATCTGGACCATAAAATTTTTGTCTCACTTTATCATTATTTACTGAAAGGTTAGAAATATATCTTCTTTCGACACAAAAAGAATGAAAGTTAATTTGATCTTGATCCTTGTAGAATGAAAAAGGGACTACACTACATCCGCACGAACCTCCTGATAATATCCATAAATGACTTGTTTTTGGTAAGAAATGGACATTACTATGTGTAAATTCGGGTGCATGGTACACGTCGGTACTTCAATGCATTTCTCCCTTTGAGTCAGAATAAATATGTTTTCGAACTCTCTTTTTAAATTAAGAGTGTGTGTATGTTCCCGCGCGAATCTCAGCAATCACTTGTTCTGATTCTACATATTGATCATTTTGAACTAAAAGTCAACTTTTTGGTGGAATAGTGACCTTATGTATAATATCCTCACTCTCAATAGTTACATACAAGTCTATATAACATAAAAAGCAGGATGCCCATGGCGTGTATGTGTGGGATGAACCAAATTCTCATTGAATTTGATTTTGCCATTAAAAGAAGCTCGTATATGTTCTGCAGTCCCCCCTATTTGTTCATACTCCGCCGGTATGAAAAGTTCTTAATCTTAGTTGAGTACTCAGTTCTCCAATAGATTTACCCGCAATAATACCTACGGCTTCTCCCAATTCTACCAGGTCCCCGTGAGTAGGACTTTGTCCATAACATAATCGGCAGATCCAAGATGTACTCCTACAAGTAAAGGAAGTCCAAATAGATATTAGTTGGTTTGAAAGGTTATTAATCGATTAATAAGTCCAATACCAATATCTTGATTTCGAACGCCAATGCATCGCGGGCACATATATATATCGCCCACTAATACACGACCAATTAATCTTTGGATAAAAATTCTTTTTGGAATCATCCTATTTCCAAGACTCACGTCAATCCCTCGAATGCTTCCACAATCGGTTCTACGTACAAGAATGTGTTGAACTACTTCAACAAGTCTACGTGTAAGATATCCAGCATCTGATGTT
This sequence comes from Cucumis melo, assembly GCF_025177605.1. Lineage (NCBI taxonomy): Eukaryota > Viridiplantae > Streptophyta > Magnoliopsida > Cucurbitales > Cucurbitaceae > Cucumis > Cucumis melo. The sequence continues at coordinate 4,716,726 of NC_066863.1, read as the reverse complement.
CGTACAGCAGTATCCACAACTCTTTTCCGCGCTCGATAGCAAGAAATTCTATATTCCGTTAAGGACAGCCCCTCACGTAAATTGCTTTGAATGGGTAAATCAATCATTTGTCCTTGTGGATCTGACATTAATCCTCTCATACCTACTAATTGGTCTACTTGAGATGCATTTCCTCGAGCTCTCGAAAAAGACATTATATGGACTAGATTAAAAGGGTCAGTCATCCTAAAATTAGGATTCATTTCTTGTCGCAAATATGAACTTGTAGCATATCATATCTCAATGGACTGGCGTAATTTTTCTACTGCGTGTACGTTTCCATAATGATGGTGTTTTTCCAAAATCAAACTTTGTTGTTCAGCATCTTGGACTAGCCATCCCTTAGAAGGGATTGTTAAAAGATCATAAATTCCTAATGAAATGGATGTAGCAGTGGCCTGCTGGAACCCCAGAGTCTTTAGTTGATCTAGGATGTGTGATGTATATGCCATTCCGAAGTGATCTATTAATCTGCTAATAAGTCCTTTAATGGCAGTTCCATCTATCACTTTATTGTGAAAGACCAGATCGACCCCTTCGCCATAAGTACCTCCATATTACGCTGAGTGGGGTTCGATAATAGGTTTGAGTTAATGATTAGAAAACTTCCTTTTCTCGATCTTGATTAGCGTAGAAATTCAGGACCTATGGTCCTAGTTGAACCGGAGAGAACAAAATTCATACCGGTGTCATATAATTACTTAGCTGAGTGAGATACCGGAGGATTAGGTACCATATGAGCAGGCCCGGCAAAATCCTTGTATAGCCTCTTCGATTTCTCGATAAAGAGAAATATGACCAACAGTGGTTCAAATGTATATACAAAGAATTTCTTTTTTTATACTTTTTATTATTAGATAGTACCCATAAATCTCATGATGGGTACCCAAAGATTCATAGTGAACTTCAATAGGGGCTTCTCTTGAAGCAATAACGCGTTGATCTAGTCGCCATCGGAGCCCCAAAGGACTATCTAAATTGATCCTTTTCTGGCGATAAACTCCAATTGCATCATAGAAATTACAAAAAAAGGGTTCTTTTGTATATTTATAGTTATTATTGTCAATTTTTTCATTTTTATGATTTTTGCGATTAGATGGATTATACCGATTTGCACAAATACCTCGGCCATTCCCGCTCGTTAATACATAAAGTCCAATAAGCAAATCTTGAGTTGGTACATAAATGGCCCAATAACTGAAGACAGGAGATTCATATGAGAAAACATAAGTAAACGCGCCTCTGCTTGAGCCTCCAAAGATAAAGGTAGATGAACAGCCATTTGATCCCCATCAAAGTTTGCATTGAATCCCTTACAAACTAATGGATGTAAACAAATAGCACGTCCTTCCACTAAAATAGGTTGGAAGGCCTAGATGCCTAATCTATGCAGAGTAAACGCTCTATTTAGCAATACGGGATGCCCCTGCATAACTTCCTCAAGTATTTCCCATACAATGGGTTCTTTTTCCCGAATTTGACTTTTAGCAACTCCTATGTTCGAAGCAAAATGTTGTCGAATTAGACCACGAATTCAAAGTGTCTGGAAAAGCTCTATTGCGATTTCTCGAGGCAATCCACATCGATGTAATGAAAGTGAGGGCCCTACAACAATCACAGAACGTCTTGAATAATCGATCCTTTTGCCAAGCAGAGTCTACCAAAATCTTCCCTCTTTGCCTTCAATTACATCGGAAAACGACTTGTTAACCTTATTATGGCCATCCCTCATTGGTTGTGCGCGGATTCCATTATCAAGAAGTGTATCCACGACTTCTTGTACCAATTTCTCCTGACACATTACTAATTCTCCTGGCGTAGATCTAGTTGTTGTTAATAGATCAATAAAAGTATTGTTCCGATATATAACTCTTCTATAGAGTGAATTAATATCCGAGCTCATTAGTTTACCCCCATCTATCTGAATGATCGGTCTCAACTCGGGAGGAAGAACAAGTAATAGACATAAAACCATCCATTCGGGTTCTATATTTGTTCATTGACTTCTTGCCTAATTAAGCTATGTAGAACCAAAAATAAAGGTCCAAATTCCTTTCTCCTTTCAGTCGAGCATGTGGAACAAATCAGTGGAATGAAGAAATCCTTCGCATCTAGACCTCTTATAATTCTACGGGGTCCGACTATCCACTGACTTCGCTAGGCCCTTGTTCATTGAGGACTGAGAGTTTCCTCCTCATTCTCCCACGGAGAAAATGAGAAAAGAGCTCTCAGAGAAGACAAGAGATCAATGAACAAAGGAAGAATGAGACAAGACAAAAGCCAGAAAGTGAAGAGAAAGCCTCCCAACAACATTGATCAATCAGAGAGGAAGAAAAGGAATAAAGAAAGAGCTAAAAAAAAGGAGGCTAGAAGGGAAGAGAAAGCCCACTATACTAGGCTTTATCGGTATAGGTTTGGAAGGTTTCAGAAGAGGAAGGTGAAAGAAGAAGACAATGAAACTCATCTGGAGCTTTATTTTATGAGGCCTTCTATGGACTCCCAGAAAGAGAAAGCCTATGAAAGGAAAGCCACTAAAAACCTACGCCCAGAGTCAAGGTTATGGAATAGCTAGATCGCTCCTTTATGATCAAAGAGGTCTGGAGGACCCGTCCGAAGGATAGGCTTTCTTTGAACAATGTAGATGTATCAAAGATGGAAGAGGTCCGAAGTGGAATATGAATATGTCCTTATCAATGAGACCACAGGTTCATATGGATTTCAGACTCCTAAAAAAGAAGAGGTTCATATTCCATTTCATGACTCCTTCTACGGGAGGCGCGAAGCGAAGCGACTCTTAATTCGAGAATTCTTCTCAAATTCCACTAACCCCTCCGTTAGGAGTATTAAGACCGGAGGACCCATTTGATCTCGTAAAGTCTTTGACTTTATTCTCAATGAGACCACTAACTAGGTTAAGTGAAATATTGAAGGAGATAGGGAGGAAGAAGCTCATATAAGGATAGGAGTGTGAAGGAGCGCAATCAATGAACAAGGCTCCGTAAGGAGTTGCGACGTGCTTTGAAATCAAAAAGAGAAGAAAGAAGAAGGAAGAAGATAGAGATCAGAAAGTTCTTTTTTTCTAAAAGAGAAAAGAGAAGAGAAAAAGAAAGAGAAGTTCATATTAGTTCCATGAATGAGTCACCTGGACCTTTATTTTTGGAGTCTGATGTTTTCTTCTTATTTCTTTTGCGGGATGTTCAATTCTTCTCTCTTTCCTTATGGATCACAAAAGGAATCAATCTTTCTCTTTTCATATCTTTTTTTTTTTGGAGTGAATTGGTTTTCTTTGGTTTGTTCTTTCTTCTCTTCATCGGGGAATGTCTCCATCAAGGTGCGCCGCTCTTCTCTCTTTCATTCGAACTGAGATAGTCAACCGTAGAGTGAAATCGGATCGATCACTCTTTTCTCTTTCATCTCTTTTTTCCGTACTACCAGAATCAAGGCCCCTTGTTCATTGAGGCGGTGCGAAGGCAAGGCTCAAATAAAGATGAATATGGTTTTTCACAAATTCTTTGCTCCTAGCTACGGGGTCAAGACGACCTCCTCTTGAGTATATAGCTCATGAATATGTCCTTATCAACTCAACTCCTACATAGCCTCTATCTGACTTAGTCGAGCTGCTTCACACCTATGGAGTCGCTTCTCAAACCTTTGAGTGTGGAATTCGAAAAGAATTTGATCATTCTTTGAGCCTTAACAGATGAATATGGATTTCTGGCATGTTTGGAGGTTCATATGGAATTGACTGAGTTCCACTCCTTTGAATTTGAAGAATAAGGAAGTCTTTATTCAATGAGCTGAGATAATTATTTGATCCTTACAGATGAATATGGATTTCTGACTCGTTCAGAGGCGGTATATTGTTCTAATAATCTAAGGGCTCCTTCACATAATAAGGAATAAGGACTTTCGCTTTCAAGTCCGAACCTTTGTATCCTTTGATTTTGAGTCGAGTGATTTCAAAAAAGAAAGGGCTCCTTCTAAGTGGCAGAATAAGGAATGAGCTTGAAAATTCTTTGAACCTCTCCTTCCTAACCTCAATCGAGTAGCTTCGCCCCTCTCCTTCTTAACCTCAGTCGAGTCGCTTCGCCCCTCTCCTTCCTAACCTCAGTCGAGTTCAATGAGCATTTGTTCATTAACTCCTTATCAGTCGACTTTCTTCGAACCGCCCCTTATCATTTGGAGTCGAGTTATTTTGGAACCGCTCCGCTCCTTCTTAGTGGACGCAACTTGATTATGGGGGGATGAGACTCTACCCTAATCAATTAGCTTCTTTCACGTCCAAGTCATTCTATTATTTATGTAGAAAGAAGAGATTCCGCCAAGTTAAGCTTGATAAAGATCATCTGGACCTTTTTAAATTTAGGAAAAACCAGGTTCAAAGAATATTGAACAGGCACCTGGTTCAGTTCGGAGTGACCCACGAAAGAATTAGAATTGCAGATGGTTTTTTCGTTCTTCTTGTTGAATTTCTTGCTTATGTGCGGCTACTAAATAAAGGCTGAATTTCTGAATTGACTGGGATTGTAATTAAGATGTTTGTGACTCGAAAGGACTCTTATTTGACTAGTCTACCTTCAACCGTCCATCCATTCCATGAAAAGAAGGAGGTAAATCAGGCATTCGCGGCAGTCATAGGGAAAGGCCCTTTTTAAGGACTAAAAGACGAAGTGACTGGTCGAGAAGATAGGGGAAGTTCTCCTTGATCACAAAGATAGTTGTAGAGGCAGATTCATGTGCCGAATCGCCATAAAAGATAGGGAGGGGCAGGAGGAGCTCTTTCATGAGTCGATCTTCTTCTTTTAGCTATCGATTCTTTTAGTTCGAGTTGTTCCGGTTTCAGACCCGTCCTCAGTCGCAAGGAGGAAGGAGCAAAGAATTTGCGAAGCGAAGGTGCCATAAGAGAGGATAGAAGGCGCCATAAGAGAGGATAGAAGGCAGAATGAAATATGCGGGGGATTGAGAATAGGGAGTTTTTCAGTTATTATAGAATAAGAGTGATCATTGGAAAGGGAACTAGACAGACTTCCACTTCGCATGAGTAAGCGAAAGCGAAGCGCTATGCCGGTGCGAACCTCTTTCCTTATTCCGAAAAATTGCTATAATAACTTCAAGTCCTACCTTTCATTAGAGATCGAGAATGAGGGGCAATGCAGAGAGGAAGACTTTGAAATAAAGAAACCTATCCAGTTTCAAGTAGTCTTTCTTCATCCGCAAATCCATCAAAAGATCATAATATCTAAAAGACATATAAGGTTTTCAAAGACAAAGATCAAAATGAAATTAGTTCCACGCATATTTCATTCCGCCTCCAAAGAGTCAAATTCTCTAATGGATAGGCCTTCTCGCAATATTCTTTGTGCATCTGCGTCCTTCTTTTTGTTCATTACGCCTTCGGACGACTATCCTACTAGGGAACCTACTTCGATAATTCAGGCTCAAGACGAGGGGAAAAGGTAATTCATTAATGAGCCGACTCATTCAAGGGCTCGGGTCTGCCTCGTTTACGTGCTGCAACAGATATACTTCTTCCGATCTATCAGAAAGCCTGATAAGGGAAGTGGGCTCCTATAGCCTTGCGCTTCTAGGCCTTCCGCTAATCGTACTTCCTTATTACCTGATTATTTAGATCACCAATGGAAATTCAAGGCTGCATTGGGGCAATTCAAAGACTTTGAATTAGAGAAATCAGTCTATTTGCCATAAGGAAAGAGATCAATGAAGAAGGCTCAAAGAATTTGAGAGGAAGAGAGAAAGAAGAAAGACAACTCATCTGGAGCCTTTGTTTTTAGCTAATAGGTTCAAAGAATATTGACGAAGCGAGTGGTCACCAGCTTATGTTCATAAGAAAAAAAAGCCTATCAAAAGGAGCCGAGAAAGCTACTTATTCTCCGACCTTCTGCTAGGATGGTAGCCGTGCTCCTATGGTAGCCCAATAAGAATCTCCACTTCTATCTCTCGAAGTCCCTTTCTCGGAGCGGAGCTCCCTCTCTTCTTGGAGGAGCCTATCGTATAGTTGGCTCCACTGTCAATATTGTTTGACCCTCTCGATGCACTGAAAGAAGGTTCAAAGAATTTTCAAAGTACCCTTACTTTTTAGAGTTAGCTGCTAAATAAGAGGTGGAAAGAGCTTCCTACTCTTCCTTACTTACCTGCTTTAACTATTGGCGAAGATAAGCGCGCACCGGTCAAGGGGAAAGAGGAATTCGCACTCTGCTCTTCCACCTCCTCTCTAGAGCTAGTTCGAGTATCTGCTTCTTCTTGTCCAAACATTGGGTATGTTAAAGAAGATTTTCATCATCTTTCAGATCTTCTGCATGTCCAGACATTGAAGAGGATCCCAGAGGGCCCAGCTAATTGCTTAAAGTCGTAGGATTTCCCTCCACAAAGGAGTCTTACCTTTCGGCTGTTGTTCATTGATTGCTTTCCTTGCAGCCGCAGTATAGATATAGCTATCGTCGACGCTTGAGAAAGAGTAGCTGTTTTCAAGGACCACCACCCCCCCGACCCTTACCACACCTCTCGTGTAACCTCCTTATTTGTGTATTCCCGCGATTGATCTAATAAGATTCAAGGGCTAGTTCAGTCGAAATAATGAGAACTCCCCGGCTTGGCCTCAACGCTAAGGGGGTACGGTGTTTTGCCTCTATATATCGCCTTTGAACCTACTATGACGGAGACCGCCCTACATACCAACCTCTCGCGGGAGGGTTCTTTCTGCCGATTTCAGTTATGCTTCGGCAACTGAGACTGAAGACTGAGAAAGAAAGACTGAGTACTACACCTCTGAGACATTTCTTCCTAATTAGTAAGCGGTCGACTTCTTGTCTCCCTGCGGAATAGTTCTTTCTTTCTCATAGAATAATTGAGTTTGGCATGCTTCCGATTCCCTTCCCTTTATTGTCGAGCGGGAAAGCAGAAGGATCCGATCTCAATCCTATTCTATCCCTCGAGCACTCGGTCAAGCTGATAACCACATATCCTGAAAACTGAAAGTGAGAATGAATGAAAAAAATGGTCAATGAAGAAGGTCATTCATTCCTAGATTTCTGAGTCCGACTATCCACTGAAAGATAGAAAAAGCTAGAACTACCGATATGAGAAGTTCTTTACTTACGCTATTTGTTCATCAAAGATTCTTCCTTCTTTTCTCCTTGCCTAATGAATTAATATGGATTTCGATCATTATTTTCTTTGGTTTTCATTCTTTTTTAGGTTCATGAGAAGATTCTGTCAGTGATCCACTACGCGCTTCAACCTTTCTTTCTTCTTTGATTCTCATTAATGAGTTCAAGTCAACTCATATTACATTTTACCAAGATAAATGGGGCAGTCTTTAGGGGAAGACTCTTCTCCGATATTAATTTCATAGTCAAGCAACTCATATTAGATTTCGCCTCTGGACTCAAGGATGGATTCCTTGCCCTAGGTGGTAGGGTAGATCTCTGTCACGCCTCATCAAAGTTTTTGATTTATTTACTCCCAAAGACGTTCAAAATTTAAACCACTCTGAATCACCAAGAAGAAAGCGCCTTCTACGAATCTTTCCAGTTCGTTAATTCAATCACTCTCCTCGTGAATTAGAAGTCGATCGAGAGAGGTTAGGCATGAACTAAGGGCTTGGTTCATTAACGAAAGAAGAATGGAAATATCTCGTAATAAAGAGAGGGAGGAGTTAGTCAAGACCGTAGGGAAGAGGCATCGATGGCTGGTGCACAAGGATCAAGCCTTTTCTCTTTCCCCATCCCTTGGGTTAGAGTAGACTTGGTTGGCCCACTACACGGTGCTTGGGCGCGGAGTTAGTCCCTCATTCTTTCTTTCTTTGATGAGAGACTGGAACTATAGATAAGGCAAGGAGTGAATTACCTTGATGAATGAAGGAGCTGATCTTAAAAAGGATTTAAGTGCTACAATGGGAAGAAAAGCAACTGAAAGCGGATACATTTGTTTTGGATAATCTTTCTAACGCAATATTCTTTGCGCCTCTTAACTCTGAAATTCATATTAGCTACGTGGGCCTCAACCCGACCTGAAGTACTACCGCTACGTGGGAGTGAAGTATTTCTGCGACTCCTCCTGGGACGAGGTTCAAAGAATATTGAGCAAGGAGCAGAACTTCCACTTAAGAAGGTTCAAAGAATATTGACCACTGGCAAGGTTCAAAGAATATTGATCAGACTTCCTACCGCTACGTGGGATCCAAAGGGGAGAGCTGAGCTATTAAGGAAAGAGATCTCATTCCCTCTCCCTCAACGAGCTGGCTTGCCCTAAAATGTCTTGATTTAGGTTAAGCCCAGCCCCATCTCGCAACTGTGACGGATTATGATTCCCCTGCTTGACCTGTCCTACGGATAGGCTTTCCATTTGATCCACAGATGAATATTTCCTTATCAATGAGACTTCAGACTCCTAATTAAGCTAGTCCGGACCCTTGATTTTTTTGTCAATGATCAAAGGCGCAAGTCATCTGAACCCCTTCTCATTGGGATTTTTCACTAAAATAACTCTGAAGGAGGGAGGACTCATGAAATTCCACTAACCCACTACGTGGGCACCGATGCATCCGTGGGCCTTTGTACGATCTTTTTGTTGGTGTCCAAGTCAAAGTCTGATTGTACGGATTAGTCTATTTCATCCTACTCCTTCTCAGAATTACATCATCTGCGAATCAAGCAAATGAGAAAGAAAAGAAGAAAGAAAGAAAGCCAGTCGGCATAGAAGGCTAGATTCAATTTCGTTGACCTAGGTCTAGAAACCTTACTCAAGAGATCTAATTCAAGAGCTGATCGCACAAGAAAAGAAAGAACTGGAACTCCCGGTAATAGCATAAATAAGAAGTTCTCGATGTGGAAGGTATACTGAAGCGAGTGAACGAGAAGGAAGGAAGACAAAAGGCAAAGCAAAGTAGGTCCCTTTCGGACCCTAAAAGGGAAAGGTTTCCCGGGCCCTCTCGGACCCAAAAGAAAAGGTACCATGAACTAAAGTCAGGGAAAGCCGGAAGGAAAGAAGACAAAGAAACGATAACTCTTTCGGGGAAGACAGCCGATTCGATCTCCGATCTCTCTTAAGGCAAAGCCGACTCTTGGTCGGAAGGCCTTTCCTTTCCTTTATTTCTTTAAAGTCTCTATCCAATCTCCGATCTCTCTGAAGGCAAAGCTGATACCAAACTAGTACCTCTAGGCCTCTCGGCAAAGGGGAAGGAATCCCCCACGAAGCGGTGCCTATCGAAAACTTCCTTGATTGAAAGGTAAAGGGGAAGATTCCCCACAGGAGAAAGAAGGCAAAGCGGATACCGATCCGATCTGCGATCTACTCGGACCTACCACGAACTAAGATAAGGGAAAGCAGACTCTCGGCCTAAAGCCCTTTCTTGACTTTCAAGGATTTCTTTAAGGTTCCTATCAGCAACCTCCTTGATTTCAGATTCCCTAGAGGATAAAGAAGAAGGGAACTACTCTTGGCCTATTGGCCTTGCTTGACTTTCCTTTATTTCATCGGAAACTTCCTTAAAGGGGAGGATTCCCCACAGGAGAAAGAAGGGAAAGCCAATACTGATCTGATCTACGATCTCCTCGGATCTAGGGAAGACAAAAGTCAAAGCCGACTCTCGGCCTATTGGCCTTTAGTTAAGGATAAGGAATAGGTTCTGTCCCTCTCAGCCTATCGGCCTTTAGTTAAAGGAGGTCCCTATCCGATCTCCAATCTCGAAGAAAGGAAAGCCCACTCAAGGCCTCTCGACCTTTGGGAAGATTCCCCCCAGCTCCTCGGATCTAGGGAAAAAGGGAAAGCCCACTGCCTATCGGCCTTGACTTTCCTTCAGTGCCTATCGGAAACTTCCTTGATTTAAAGAGGAGCATTCCCCACACATGATATAGAAGGGAACTACTTAAATGGGAGCATTCCCCACAGGATACAGAAGGGAACTACTTAAAGGGGAAGGTTTCCCCACAGCATAAAGATAAGGGGGAAGACAAAAGGCAAAGCAGATACCGATCTGATCTATGATCTTCTCAGATCTACCACGAACTAAGGTAAAGGTCGTCGGCCGGAAGAAAGACAAAAGAGAAAGCCGGATAAAGTCAAGGCAAGGGGGAGGATTCCCTCAGAGGAGAAAGAATGGAAGGAGTCGAGGCCTATCGGCAACTTCCTTGATTGAAAGGGGAGGATTCCCCAAAGGAAAAAGAAGGGAACTACTTAAAGGGGAAGGTTTCTCCAGAGGAAAAAGAAGGGAAGGAGGCCTAAAGGCCCCTAGGTAAAGGGGAATTCCCCAGAAGAAAAAGGTAAGGGGAAGGTTTCCCCACAGCATAAAGAGGAAGAAGGAGTTGAGGCCTATCGGCCCCTAGGAAAAGGGTCATTTTCCAGAAAATAAATAGAAGAGGGGGAGGATTCCCCACAGGATAAAGAAGGGCATGACTCTCGGCCTTTCGGCCCCTAAGTCAAGGACAATTTCCCAGAGAAAGAAGGAAAATCAAAGGCAAAGCCGATACCGATCTTCGATCTCGAAGAAGGGAATGCGATACCGAGCTAGTACCTCTCGGCCCCTAAGTAAGTCAAGGGGAATTTACCGGATAAAGTCAAGGGGGAGGGTTCCCTGGATAAAGAAGGAAAAGAAAAGGAAAAGTCGATACGATCTGATCTACGATCTACTTGGATCGAGAACCCTTAGATAAAGTACTCTTAGATAAAGTACTCAGAATCAAAGGCGCAGCCCAGTCACAGTTCAAGGGATCTTTTTGAGAAAGTCGGAAAAAGATAAGGGGGAAGATTCCCCAAAAGAAAAAGAAGGGAAAGCCGGAAGGAAGACGATTCGGAGCATTCAATCTCGTCTGATCGTCTGATCGTCTTGCCAAAAACCAACCTGTGTTAAGCAAAGAAAGATGAATCGGTGGGTAGATTCTCACTTGGTGGAAACCCGGGAAAAAAGGCTGAAAATAACCTCTTTTGGCTCTTTTCTCAACTCTCTCTATATAAAGATAATCTTTCTTTCTTGTCTGATTTTTCTTCTTTTTTTTATGCTAGCATAGGCGAAAAGTGACTCACTCTCTAGTCAAAGAGTTTCCAATCACTTCAAAAGACTGATTCATCAACCAGTTTCCAACCACTGAGGATTGAGAAATTCTTCATCAAAGATTTCATGCTTTTCTCTTGAATGAGTGAAATTGAGAATGAAAGGATGTTTTATTACTAGATTTGGAAGACGATTCTCCCTCTGTTAGGAGTCTGAAGACTGGAGGACTCAAGGATTCCTTGCCTCTGATGGTCTTATCGTCTTATCGTCTTACCTACTAATACTAAAAGTCAGAACAACCTATGGCAAGGTTCAATGTAATATGAGATTTAGAAGATGATTTGGAAGATGATTCCATATCGTCTGATCGTCTTATCGTCTTCTCCTTCTTTGTAATAGTCTGACCTACGGTATCTTCTCTTCGCCTATTGCCTCCAGTTCTGCCATAGGTTTAGTAGGTTATCGCTTCGCGCCTTAAGTCTTATCTGACTTTTGAGTCTGTTCTTCCTTATTGGATGGGCTACGGCTGATTATCTAACTTCGGAGTCTGACCTTTCTTCCTCAAAGAACGTGGAATCATGAAATAGTCAAATCACAGTATTAGAGACTAACCAACTGGGACATTACAATCCTAGGATTTCTCGTTTTAAGCCTTGATATTTGCCTTGCTTGGGCAAGA